>NC_053156.1:128073431-128235931 GCF_016835505.1 Polypterus senegalus | reverse complement strand
GTATAGTGAGTAAACCTGTCAATTTTGCAATTGACACTAAAATTAGAGGAATGGCAGGCACTGAGGGCTCAGCAAAAGAATTCAAAAAGACCTGTGCAACCTTCAGAACTCAGCAAACACCTGGAAAATGCAGTTTAATGTAGAAAAGTGCAAAATGCTACACATAGGCAAAAGTGAAAAAATGTTAGGTTATATCATAAACATCATTTAATTCAAGTCAAGGGACGTTATGCTCAAAATATACGATGTACTAGTAAGACTGCGTCTGGAGTATTGTGTGCAGTTCTGGTCACCATGTTACATGAAAGACACAGCAGCATGTGAAGCTGTGCAGAGGAGAACAACCAGGTTCATCCCAGGACTTAAGAACATGTCCTACTCTGACAGACTCATGTTAACAGAGTTAAACCTATTAATCTGGAGCAGAGAAGACTCTGTGGGGACCTAACTCAGGTGTTTAAAATCCTCAAAAGCATTGATAAAGTTGTTCCAGCAACATTCTTTCAGCTTAAGGGTGAATCACATACTCGAGAACATCACTGGAAATTAAATCGAAGTGCATTTAAAACTGAAGCCAGGAAGCACTTCTTTATGCAAAGAATTGTGTGACTGGAAAAAGCTACCAAGACATGTACTTTAAGCAGAAAGCTTGACCACTTTTTAAAAAAAAAAAAAATCTGGGTGAGATAGTGGGACATTAGCTAAACACAGGGCTTGATGGACTGAATGGTCTCCTCTTGTTTGTCAAATTTCTTATGTTCAGAGGGTCTTGTGCAACTCATTCCTTCACCATCTTTCTTTATTATTATTGTTTATTATAAGCCTTCTAGCAAAATACTACCATTTTAGTAGTTTCTGCCTTTAAAAACTGCCAGAATTGGTCTCGTCCATTGCGAGAGATGGACGTCGGAAGCGGAGCTCCGTTAGCAGTGGTGTTGTTTTTTATATTATTTCTTTATTATCCTGAGATATCCTGTATTTATCCAACCCACGGATTCTACTACAGTATATGCAAGCATATATAAACATGGTCGGCAAGAAAGGGGCTCAGAAAGAAATGGAAAAGAAAACTAAAGCTACATCCAAGCCCAGACTGACAAATCCAAGTTCAAGCTCAATGTATAAATAGTATGCTCAAGACAAATGAGAGGATAAGCGAGAAGCTAAGTGAGAAGGCAAGTGAGAAGCTGCGGCAAGAGCTGTGGCAGGATAATAAAGACTCGGAGAAACGCGTATATACTCGCTTTGAGGCGGCCTTTAAATGTATGCTGGAAAAAATTGAGCCGCACATTCAGTAAAATGCGTCTAAACTGAGCACACTTGCCAATCAGCTGGAGGATGTTAAGCAGACATTCATGACTCGAATTTAAACAGCCGAAAATCTAGCATTCACCGCTGATGGAAAAGCAACAGATGCCAATTCTGAATGCAAAAAACTCAGAGACAGACTTGTTGCTCTGGAAGATGGATACAGAAGGAATAATATTAGAATCGAAGGTCTACCTGAGAATCGTGAAAGTCCAAACTCAGTGAAATTGGCAGTTGAACTATTCTCTAAAATAATCGGAGAGGACTTTAAATCAGATACCGAGATAGCAGCAGCTTATCGCATACCCAGATCAAATACTGTTAGACCTAGATCTTTTATTGTCCGCTTTGAGAGATTACTATGTAAGTTAGATGTGATGGCATGCCTCAGACACAAGCAAGAGATTATATTTGAAAATAACCGCATTCGTATTTTCCCTGATTTCTATCCCGCAACAGCTGCTAAACGTGCAGCCTTCTACAACATTAAACAGCGGTTATGGCAAGCCGATATCAAATACAATCTCTTTTATCCTGCTAAACTAAAAGTAGAATTGCAAGGTCAATTCTATGTCTTCACCAGCAAGGAAGAAGCAGAAAAGGAATTAAGAAAGCTGATCAATCACTATTCTGAAACACAATAGTGAATTGCATCCTGTTATAGCATGGCAAGGAGATATCACGTGCTGTCTGACCCACTTGTAATGATGGGGTATTATAGTTATACATCCTTTTTATTACTCGGACGCTTTCTGTTTATGTCTTAATTACAGTTATAGACGTGTGTGTGGAAGAAATACATTTTTTTTAACTACCCTAAAGAGGACTGTTTAACATCATACCCTTGGTTTATTGTTATTATTATTGCATTAGGATTTACTATGCATATCCTGGACCACTTTCTAACACCATTCCCTGGGTTTATTATCTTAATACTTTAAGATTGCTGAAGATTATATTTTATGCTTATAGTTTGTTAATGATTATATTTTAGGCATATAGTATTTAGACTATATTGGCAATAGATATCTCTGTTTTTTAATCCTAACACGCTGCTGCGTGGGGGCTTGTTTTGCTTTGGACGTGCTCTGTCTCTAGGTATGTCAGAGGACCAAGACTTTGTGAAGTGGGGTCCAGCCAAACTTGGGGAGGCAAAATAGGGGGTGGGGGGAGCAAGCTGTATCTAATCTATCCTTTTAATCCTTATAATTATAACTACCAACGTAACAAGAGGCTTCATGGCAATAACTTGTGGGGAAATAGGAAATTAAGGTTAAAGTTGTCTCACTTCCAGTTAAGAAAATGACATCAAAAATTCAGAATCAATGTCTCCATGATGGGACAGTTAACTTTGTGAGCTGGAATGTTAATGGCCTGAATCACGAATTAAAGAGAAATTCTCTCACCTAACAGGTTTAAACGCTAAAATAGTATTTTTACAGGAGACCCACTTACTAAGGAAGGATCAGTTCCGGCTGCAAAAGGACTGGACTGGCCAAATGTTCCATTCTAGCTTTACAAAGAAAACTAGAGGTGTGGGAATTCTCATACATAGAACAGTCTCATTTGTAGCATCATATGTAGTATCTGATCCTGAAGGGAGTTATGTGATGGTCATGGGCAACTTATCTAACTGTAAAATGATTTTGATAAATTCTTATGCACCTAATGTTGATGATGAGGAATTTATACAAAATTTATTTGCATCCATTCCCAATGTGAACACTCATAAAATTATAATGGCTGGGGACTTTAATTGTGTTTTAAATCCACTCTTAGATAGGACTCCTGTCACAGGGGGGATGGCATCTAACACTGCAAAGATAATTACACAGTTTGTAACTGACCACAACTTATCAGACCCCTGGAGGTTTCTAAACCCAAACTCAAGAACATATTCTTTCTACTCACCAGTACATCATTGCTACTCAAGAATTGATTATTTCTTTATAGATAATAATTTCTTGCCTACGATTAAATCTTGCAAGTACAATACTATTGTTATTTCCAACCATGCACCTCTGATCTTGGAGCTAAAGTCACTATGCCCCACACACTCACCTCGCAGATGGCATCTTAACCCACTTCTATTAGCAGACGAGAACTGTACAGAATTTATATCCAAACAAATCAGTTTCTTCCTAGAGACAAATACATCCTCAGAGGTTTCTGCAGGAATACTCTGGGAAACTCTAAAGGCCTTCTTAAGAGGACAGATTATTTCATATCTTTCACACAGAAATAAATTAGAAACCAAGAAAGTATCAGAGCTAAAAAACGAAATTACTAGAATAGATGAAGAACATGCCAGGCTCTACATAGGAAAAGGTAGGCTCTGCATTCAGAGCTCAACCTCTTGACAACTAAAGAAACTGAACAACTAATTTATAAATCCAGACATCTTTAATATGAACACAGAGAGAAAGCTAATAAGCTTTTAACTCAACAAATCCACAAGCAAGAAATACGCAATGCAATCCCAGTAATCACCAACATGAACGGAGATGAAATCATTGACCACAAAAATATAATGCACACATTTAGAGACTACTATAAATCCTTATATTCTACTGAGTTTAAAGAAGACAACATACAATCTAATGCATTTCTGGATACATTACAGATACCACAAATAGATGCTTTTAGTGCGGAGGAACTGGATAAACCTCTGGCGCTATCAGAATTACTAGATGCTATAAAGTCACTTCAAGGTGGGAAAGCAGGAGGCCCTGATGGCTACCCTGTAGAATTTCTATAAGAAACTAGCAAAATACCCACGCTTCGCTGCGGCGAAGTACTGCCTTAAACTTTTTATTAAGAAGAAAAGTAAACCTTTTTAAACTGAGGGAAAATATACCAATAATTATTTGTTAAGGATCTCTTTGTATACCACGTTCTCAGTTTGGCCCTCCGGTCGTAATATGACCAAGCTGTAAGCTGAGCTTACTCTTGACCATGCAAAGTATAGTTGGCCATGTGAAAAGCAATCTTGCCTCAAATCAATGCCAACCTTTTGCAGGGTCTGTCCCTGAGACTTATTAATTGTCATTGTGAAGCAGAGCCTTACTGGAAATTGGAGGCGTTTGAATTGAAATGGGAGATCAGAGGGTATAACAGGGATGCGAGGAATAAAAGCTCTCTCCCCTGAGCCACTGCCAGTAAAAATAGTTGGCTCAGTTAGGTTCTTTTGCAGACACGTGACCTGAAGTCTTGTGCTGTTACAAAATTTCAGTGGCTGTAAGTTTCTCAGTAACATTATTGGTGCCTCAACCTTCAAAATTAAATTATGCTCAGGAGTGCCTGGAGGATTCAGAGTGTGGAGAAACTCTACCAGATAGTGCACTGTGTCTTCCACTTCTACAACTGAATCCACAGACTGATATGTTTTCGGTTGTGAAGGTAGTTCTTGAAGTAAAATGTAGTTTGTAGTCATAGTCATGTCATTTCTTGGTGTCAGGATAACTCCCTCCCTCATCCATGACACGTTGTTTTTGTTGGAAAGTTCAATATGGCAGCCGACAGTGGCGTCATACCACCAAAATAAGTATGTACTATCGGTTTCGGTTAGCGCAGTGAAGCCGCCTACCAAATTTTGTGAAGATGGGGCCGTAAATAAGAAAGTTTAACATGGCAGATGTTGTTGACAGTTATGACCATTACGCGTAGAATTTCGAAATGAAACCTGCTTAACTTTTGTAAGTAAGCTGTAAGGAATGAGCCTGCCAAATTTCAGCCTTCTACCTACACGGGAAGTTGGAGAATTAGTGATGAGTGAGTGAGTCAGTGAGGTCTTTGCCTTTTATTAGTATAGATTCTCCGCTCAGCTAGCTCCCCTCCTATTAGCAACATTTACAGAAGCTAGAGACAATTAAATTCTACCTCAGACTTTTCGCCAAGCATTAATCACCGTCTTTCCTAAACAAAATAAGGACTTATTACAATGTGCATCATACAGACCAATTTCACTTCTGAATAATGATGTTAAGATACTCTCAAAAATCATAGCTAGAAGGATGGAGAAAGTGCTGCCTTTGGTAATATCACAAGATCAAACTGGATTTATCAAGGGTCGACACATATCTTTCAATCTTCGACGCCTGTTTAATGTAATATACTTACCAACAAAGTCAAACACCCCAGAAATATTATTATCATTGGATGCAGAAAAAGCATTTGACATGTTTGAATGGAAACACCTTTTCACTACATTAGAGAAATTTGGATTTGGCCCAAACATTTGTGCATGGATCAAACTACTGTATACCAATCCAGAAGCTTCAGTTTGTATTAACAACATCTGTTCAGACTACTTTAAACTAGAACGTGGCAAGATGCCCCTTGTCACCACTGATTTGGGATTAAATTGCTTAGAGATCTTTATATAGACAATATTTTTGCATCCTATGAACAATTACATTCCAAATTTAACTTTCCAGCCACACATTTCTTTCACTATCTTCAAATTAGGAACATTGATAAACAGAACCTGCCCGATTTTCCTCATATTGTACCCTCCTCCATGCCGGAAAAAATATTGCTCAATTTCAAGAACTGAGACAGCATCTCTGCAATATATAAAATCATTTTACAGTCCCTTCCTTTTAAAGATCCAAGAGGACAATGGGAAAAAGATCTCTTAATCAATATATCAGAAAAGGAGTTGAAAAGAGCAATGCAGAGACTTCACTCGAGCTCCATATGCGCAAAGCATAAAATTTTTCAGCTCAAAATGATCACATCGGTCTCGCCTAAAACTGTCCAAAATGTTTCCAGTGCAAGATCCAACCTGTGAATGCTGCAATCAAGTCCCAGCCTCACTGGGTCACATGTTTTGGGCTTGCACCAAATTAACATAACTTTTGACCAAAATTTTTAAGTGCCTTTAAGACAACCTTGGTCTCACAATCCCTCCTAACCCATTAACAGCTGTGTTTGGTGTTCTTCCAGATGGACTTAAAATGGAGAAGGACAAACAAACTGTGATTGCATTCAATACACTTTTGGAATGCAGACTTATTTGGCTAAACTGGAAGAATCCTAACTCTCCTCTTTTAAGTCAGTGGGAAATCGATGTGTTATACTATTTGAAATTGGATAAAATCAAATATTCAGTTAGAGGATCTGTACAGAATTGTTTCAAAACATGGCAGGATCTAATCAATAATATTTCAGAATAAGCTCTTAAAGCACCGAGGAAGCAATTCTTTCTGCATTTCTTTTTCTTCTCCATTCATCTCTATTGCCCTATTAAACTCATCAATTTAGGTATGTTTACAAGCCTTAAGTTTTACTCCGTTGGCCATGCTCTCTCTCTCGGGGTGGGAGGTTACTTGTTTTCAATCCTATTTTTTGTAAAAATTGATCTATTTGTATGGAATGATTACAATAAAATTAATAAAATTAAAAAATAAAACTGCCATCTTAAGAAATGACAAGCATCTTTAATTTGAAAACAGTCAAATTATAGGGATTCCCAAAGTCTATAGTATAAAATTGAGGTTCTCAGTTGATTTTTTAACTTAAGAAAATTTTTATCAGTAAAAATGGGTTGTGAAATGCATTTGTCATCAGAGAATCACCCAGAAGAAAATTGTGTGGCCACCAGGGGACAGACCAGCTCCCCAAGCTCGACACAAACAGACGCAAGGGCGCAAGTCCAGCACACACAAAGGATATTTAGGAAACTCCTCAAGCAAGAGTTTCCCACAGTAATACACACAGTCACAATAAACACAATAATAAAGCCCTCAGCACTACTTTCTTTGTCCTCCTTACTTTCGGCCTACACTCCTCGTCCAGCAAGATTCATCCTTCTTCTCCCGACTCTGGTTCCTGGAGCTGTGGCAGTGGACTCCTTTTATCCTGCACTTGGGAGTACTTCTGGTGGTCCACAAGCACTTCTGGTTGAGGAGAAAGCCTGTCAAAACAGGGCTGTGCAGTCTGGTGGCACCCACAGACCCTAACAGGCTGTGCCGAACTCCAACTTCCATGGAGCCTTGTGGAAATCCGAGGCACCGCTGCAACCCAGGGGGTCTGCTATCTAGTGCTCAGGGGAAGATAATGCCCTGATGCTGTCTCTACCCCAGTTCTTCCTAACTGCCCTCCACAGTGGTTTGCCAGAACAAACTAATCAAGATCTTGAGTAAATGTTTATATTATCCAGTTAACTTGTTCTGATTGTAAAACACGTTTGATTGCAATGTCCAGTACGATTCTTAAGATAAACCTCCACTACTGGATCCTCCCTCAATCATGTCCTGTGTCCCTAGTGTGACTCAACATCTATGTAATCAAAACCTAAAGATAGAGGGGAACTTTGGCAAACAGATTGTGGACTGGAAAATCATAAGACTCTAGAGATCAGGGATAGACAAAACATGTGGCTCGCCATGTGAGAGGAATGTTTGTGCGAAATTTTCCCTTAACAAGTTTCCAACTGTGTCCCTGTGTTCTTGATGACTCATTTTAAAGTCACCGTCTCAATCCACTGGACTAATTCCCTTCATAATTTTAAGCACTTCAATCATGTCTCCTGTTAATCTTCTTTTTCTTTAACTGTAAAGGCTCAGCTCTTTTATTCTTTCTTCATAATTCATCCCCTGTAGCCCTGGAATCAGCCTAGCCGCTCTTCTCTAGACCTTTTCTAGCGCTGTTATGTCCTTTTTTTTAGTCTGGAGACCAAAACTGCACACAGGACACCAGATGAGGCCTCGCCAGTGTGTTATAAAGCTTGAGCAGAACCTCCTTGGACTTGTACTCCACATTTCTAGTTATTTTATGCAAACACGTTTTTCTGTGTTTTTTGATTTTGATGTTGGTTTCATTATACCGATTTTCTGGTTCTTCAACCTGTGCTTCCCCATCACACTGGTCCTACTCTCTTATACATCCACTATACATTTTTCTGAAAATACACAAAAGTCCTGTGCCATTTTTCTGTATTACAGAAATGTGGGATTAGACCCAAAATATATGCATGGGTCAAATGGTTATATTCTAATTCAGAACGTTCTGTCTGTATAAATAATGAAAATTCTTACTACTTCATTTTAGAATGTGTAACCTGACATGAATGTCCATTGTCTGTAGTGCTTTTAGAAGCATAGTGGGCAATCTGTGTTCTGGAACCATCTGAGATTAAAGGGGATTTTAAAAGAAAAAACTGAACAAAAGACATCTCTTTGTGCTTATGACAAGGTACTCTTCACCATGGATTCAGATTTGTCTTTGTAATTCAAACATTCAATGTATTAAATGCATTTTACATGATTTCCAGGTTCAAAATTAGTTTGATTTGTCAGATTAAGTAGATTTACTAAGCAAAAATTTTAAATATTCTGCATGCCATACTGAAATAGATTACTTTTTGTTGACTGTCTAAGAATACTTTTTTGGTATGCATGAGTTAGAGACAAACAAAATTAATAATCTATTTAAAATTTATTTCTGTGTCATGATTAATATTTAGGAAAGGCTCATATTTCTTTTTTTAATATATATACAGTATATAAACTAAATATTAAATATAAAATATATATATATATATATATTAATCACAAAGGGGTACCACTGAGCCCCAAACCACAGACACAGTAAGCCCAATACAATTCCAAGAATTTTATTTGTCTTCAGAACCTTCTTCTCCAAAACATCAGCAAAATTACACTGCCTCCTGACTCTGACTCATTTAAGTGAGATTGTGGGCTCTCTTTTGAAGTCGACATGGGAAGTGCTTCTGGTCTTCTGCCCTGGTCAGTCGGAGCATTTCTGGATCGTGCAGAAACCAGTGCTGTCCTTCCTACAGTAACACCTCCTGGCCGTCCCCAAAACTCAAGACAGGGCTGCGTTTCCTGACTCCAACTCACATGCCACCCTGTGGGTGTCCTAATCAGGTTCAGCCCTGAGGTACAATGCCACCTGCCGTGTGGGGAATGAACTGCTCCCAGTATGCCCGTTCATCCAGTACATCTATTATGGCCTTCTAGTCAAGTAAGAAGCAAGGGTGGCACCTACTAATATATATACTGCTCACAAAAATTAAAGGAACACTTTTTTTATTGGGCCTGGCATGAAATCAATTAAACCTGTCTGATAATTTTCTGGTTGGTTAAGCAGCTGAGGTCATTGTTAATCACTTTCAGCTGTATTGGTGTTCATGGACTTAACGACAGGTGCACTAAAGTGGCAACAATTAGAAAACCCTCAAAACAGGACTGGTTTTACATGTGGAGGTCATTTCAAGTTTCTCCCTCTTGATCTTTTTTGGCTGGTTTTCCACTCGTGCTAGTTTTGGCTTGAGTAATTATCTCTACTGGCAGTATGAGGCGATTCCTTAACCCTACAGAAGTTGCACAGGTTGTCCAACTTCTCCAGGATGGCACATCCACACGTGCTGCAGCAAGAAGGTTTAATGTGTCTCCCAGCACAATCTCCAGAACATGGAGGAGATTTCAGGAGACTGGCTGTTATTCTCGGAGAGCTGGACAGGGCCGTAGAAGGTCCTCAACCCATCAGCAGGACCGATACCTGCTCCTTTGTGCAAGGCGGAACAGGCTGAGCACTGCTCGTGCCCTACAGAATGACCTCCAGAGGGCCACTGGTGTGAATGTCTCTACCCAAACAATCAGGAACAGACTTTATGAAGATGGCCTGAGGGCCCGACGTCCTGTAACCCTGTGCTCACTGCCCAGCACCGTGGAGCTTGACTGGCATTTGCTCAAGAACACCAGAATTGGCAAGTCCGCCACTGGCACCCTGTACTTTTTACAGACGAGAGCAGGTTCACCCTGAGCAGCTGTGAAAGGGTCTGGAGAAGACAAGGAGAATGATATGCTGCCTGCAACGTCGTTCAACATGACAGGTTTGGTGGTGGGTCAGTGATGGTCTGGGGAGGCATATCCATGGAGGGACGCACAGACATCTACTGCGTAGGAAATGGTGCTCTGATTGCCATAAGGTATTGAGATGAAATCCTTGAACCCATTGTCAGACCCTACGCTGGTGCAGTAGGTCCTGGTTTCCTCCTAATGCACGACAATGCCCGGCCTCATTTGGCAAGAGTATGCAGGCAGTACCTGGAGGATGAAGGACTTGAAACAATTGAATGGCCTTCATGATCCCCTGACTTAAACCCAATAGAGCATCTGTGGGACATTATGTTTCGGTCCATTAGGCGCCGCCAGGTTGCTCCTCAGACTGTACAACAGATCAGGGATGCCCTCATACAGATCTGGGAGGAAATGCCACAAGACACCATCCGTCGTCTCATTAGGAGCATGCCCCGACGTTCACAAGCATGCATACAAGCTCGTGGGGGCCACACAAGATTCTAAAAAGCATTTTTAGTAGCAGAAATTAAGTTTTTGAAAAAATGGACTAGCCTGCCACATCTTCATTTCACTCTGATTTTAGGGTGTCTACACAATTGAGCCCTCTGTAGGCAGAAAATCTTTATTTCCTTTAAAAGACTTGGCATCCTTTTGTTCCTAAGACATTGCCCTGTTGTTATTTGTATAGATATCCAACTTCATATTGGGATCTGATGTATCTAATGTGTTTCTTTAAAGTGTTCCTTTAATTTTTGTGAGCACTGTATGTATATTGTGATGGATGGCCGGCCATTTATCCCGGCCAATACCCCCAAGCCGCCAGGTGGAGCCCTCCTTGCAGAGTGGAGGTCCCCAGAAGACCAGCAGGGCATCATGGACATTGGAGTTTTTATGCAAAGCTCTGCTGGATGCTGTGGGAGCCACAGGAGGGAGCTGCAGGGAGAACCGAGGGCTTCTTCGTGCCCTGTGACCCGGAGGTTCATCACAGGAAGAGCGATGGATTTCCGGGTTAAAGAAAGGGACTATTTACCCTGACCCGGAAGGAATAAAGACTTGTGGACTATTGGGCAGAAACACTTCCGGGTCAGGAGGTATAAAAGGACTATGGGAACTCCCAGACAATGAGCTGAGCTGGGTGGAAGGGTGGCAACGCGTCTGGGAGCTGGAGGATTGTATTATTGTGGTTTATTGTAATTATATGAGTATTGTGGTGGAGAGTGTGCTTTGTGCACTGTGGCGACAAAATAAAGTCAACTTGAGGACTTTTACCTGGTGTCTGGAGTCGTGGACAGGGGTTCAAGGGAGTGAGAGCGCCCCCTATCGTTCACAATATATATATATATATATATATATATATATATATATATATACCTGTGTATATATATATATATACCTGTATATATATATATATATACCTGTATATATATACATATACAGTGCATCCGGAAAGTATTCACAGCGCATCACTTTTCCCACATTTTGTTACGTTACAGCCTTATTCTAAAATGCATTATATTCATTTTTTTCCTCAGAATTCTACACACAACACCCCATAATGATAACGTGAAAAAAGTTTACTTGAGGTTTTTGCAAATTTATTAAAAATAAAAAAATTAAGAAAGCACATGTACATAAGTATTCACAGCCTTTGCCATGAAGCTCAAAATTGAGCTCAGGTGCATCCTGTTTCCCCTGATCATCCTTGAGATGTTTCTGCAGCTTAATTGGAGTCCACCTGTGGTAAATTCAGTTGATTGGACATGATTTGGAAAGGAACACACCTGTCTATATAAGGTCCCACAGTTGACAGTTCATGTCAGAGCACAAACCAAGCATGAATTCAAAGGAATTGTCTGTAGACCTCCGAGACAGGATTGTCTCAAGGCACAAACATGGGAAGGTTACAGAAAAATTTCTGCCGCTTTGAAGGTCCCAATGAGCACAGTGGCCTCCATCATCCGTAAGTGGAAGAAGTTGGAAACGAACAGGACTCTTCCTAGAGCTGGCCGGCCATCTAAACTGAGTGATCGAGGGAGAAGGGCCTTAGTCAGGGAGGTGACCAAGAACCCGATGGTCACTCTGTCAGAGCTCCAGAGGTCCTCTGTGGAGAGAGGAGAACCTTCCAGAAGGACAACCATCTCTGCAGCAATCCACCAATCAGGCCTATATGGTAGAGTGGCCAGACGGAAGCCACTCCTCAGCAAAAGTCACATGGCAGCCCGCCTGGAGTTTGCCAAAAGGCACCTGAAGGACTCTCAGACCATGAGAAACAAAATTCTCTGGTCTGATGAGACAAAGATTGAACTCTTTGGTGTGAATTCCAGGCGTCACGTTTGGAGGAAACCAGACACCGCTCATCACCAGGCCAACACCATCCCTACAGTGAAGCATGGTGGTGGCAGCATCATGATGTGGGAATGTTTTTCAGCGGCAGGAACTGAGACGAGTCAGGATAAAGGGAAAGATGACTGCAGCACTGTACAGAGACATCCTGAATGAAAACCTGCTCCAGAGCGCTCTTGACCTCAGACTGGTGCGACAGTTCATCTTTCAGCAGGACAACGACCCTACGCAAACAGCCAAGATATCAAAGGAGTGGCTTCAGGACAACTCTGTGAATGTCCTTGAGTGGCCCAGACTTGAATCCGATTGAACATCTCTGAAGAGATCTTAAAATGGCTGTGCACCAACGCTTCCCATCCAACCTGATGGAGCTTGAGAGGTGCTGCAAAGAGGAATGGGCGAAACTGGCCAAGGATAGGTGTGCCAAGCTTGTGGCATCATATTCAAAAAGTCTTGAGGCTGTAATTGCTGCCAAAGGTGCATCGACAAAGTATTGAGCAAAGGCTGTGAAAACTTATGTACATGTGATTTCTCAGTGTTTTTATTTTTAATAAATTTGCAAAACCTCAAGTAATTTTTTTCACATTGTCATTATGGGGAGTTGTGTGTAGAATTCTGAGGAAAAAAAGACATTTAATCCATTTTGGAATAAGGCTGTAACATAACAAAATGTGGAAAAAGTGATGCGCTGTGAATACTTTCCGGATGTACTGTACATGTATATATATATAGTCACAGGAGGCTGGGGACCAGACCTAGCCAGGATGCGTGGAAGGATGGGGAGGCAGTCAGTACCTCCCCCGGGCCGTGAGGGGGCAACTGCCTTGGAAAAGCAGAGGACCACGAGGATGGAGCAAGGAGGCACAAATCCATGGGGGCCCATGGCTTCTGCAAGAGGGCGCTGCAAGTCTCCTAAAGCCCAGGAGCTCTGCACTTCCGCCACATCTGGGAAGGTGGGGGAGGATCATTCCAGCGACAACCGGGGTGCTTCTGGGTGCTCATGTGGCACTTCCGCCACACCCGGAAGTGCCGTCAGAAGAACGTCATCAAGCACCTGGAGCACATCCGGGTGAATATAAAAGGGGCCGCCTTCCTACAGTTGTAGAGCTGGAGTCAGGTGGAAGAGGACGAAGTCTGGAGTAGAGGAGAGGAGTGGTGGCGCTGAAGGAGAGGCATTGTGTGAGGCCTGGACTTGAGGGTGATTGTTGCTGGGGCACTGGGTTGTGTGCTATTGGACATTGTAAATAGAAAAAATGTTTAATAAACGTGTGTGTTTGACACTGAAACATCGGTGTCTGCATGTCTGTGTCCGGGATATCTTCCACAATATTTACACATTAAAATATAATATACTGTATGTCAGATAGTAGTGGATTTACAATAATTCCTAATTCCTAATATTACTTGGAGTAATACATGATGGGATAAAAGTAGACAGTAAAAAATATGTTTTTCTCTTCAATACTAAGTTGCTTACACAGTGGCTTATTTTACTCAAATGAAAAAAACCTAGCCCTCACCCCCAACCTCAATACATAAGTAATGTCTTATATTATCTAAAACTAAAAGAATCAAATGTTCCTTATGAGGAGCAGTGCATAATTTGTTTCGCTTCTGAAAAAAAAAAAATTAAATTTAATTAAATTAAATGAAATATTATACTTACAACTGTGCTGTACATATTTCAGTGTAATCAGCAACCTCATCAAAAGTTAAATTATATAAAAAAATTGTAAAAAAATCTGTAATACAGAGTTTAACAAAATCTAAAACAAGGAACAACTACAATAAAAAGGCAGCCAGGGAGTCAGCTGAGTTTAGGCACCATAACAGTTTAAGCTCTCAGTCCTGTATTGCCATCTGCTGGAAATCCTGAGGAATGCACCTGTTTGAAATACAAGTTAATTTCCAGACAGAACAGATCCTTTAAAGCAGGGGTCTCCAACTGTTCTGGAGTGCTATGGTGGCTGCGGGTTTTCATTCTAATCCTTTTCTTAATTAGTGACCTGTTTTCTGTGCTAATCATTTTTTAAGATTCAGTCCTCTGAATTGTTTAATTTTTTCCTTAAATGGTAGTCTCACAGCTACTGTGGCCCTCCAGGACCAGATTTGGAGACCCCTGCTTTAAATACACAGCTGGGCACAAAAACAGTGACAAAGTAGGTCACTAAATAAGCCAAAATTCACATTCAGAACAAAACTAAAGTGATGTCTGCTCATTCTGAAGAGAACACTGGAATGTTTAATATTATTTATTGTTACTACATGAAAAAAATTTAAACCTTTCTGATTCAGTCATTTTGACTGATAACTGTTTTTTTTTTAATTCTACTTAGCAGCAGCATTATTAATTTTTTATAGACTTCTGTATGTATTGTAAAAGAATGCCAAGGTACTGTATATGGAATACAAAGAAAATAAGTGAAATCTTATTTATAAAGCACATTTAAAAACACATGAGTGTAATCCAAAATGCTGTACAGCATTAATAGAACATACACAAAATATAAAATATAAACCTGGCAAATGGTCAGAACATAAAATTTCAACATGGACAATGCATGTCACTGCACAGCAGTCAACAACTTTAAGACAATTTATTTGTATTCAAAAGCCATTGAAAAAATGAAAGTCTTAAGTATGGAGTACATCTGCCTCATTTTTCTTGAGAAGGCTAAGATCTTTGGGCTGTGAATCAAAACACTAGTGATCTTCTGCTACATTGTTGAAAATATCCTGGCTGGATGCATCACAGGGTGGTTTTCAAACCCCTCCAAAGGACTGTCTGTACAGCTTTTTAAAATAAGTTAGGCTGTCCTTCTACAGCATCATCCATTCCACTCCACCAATGCTGAATCTATCATTTCTAATGACAGCCACCCGGCACATCCCCTGATTTATCTTCTGCATTCTGGTAAGTGCTACCAGAGCCTCACCACTTGCTCCACCTGCTTCAGGGACAGCATCTTCCCCCAGGTCATAAGGTCACTGAATGTGTAGTAACCTGTGCTTACATATCCTGTACTGTACCCTCCTGCTGGTTTATTTGTATTTGCACTGTATGCTACATGTGTCCTACCATCTACATTTTTTTTCTTCTCATTAATACAATCTATATGACTGTACAGTTCTGTTTTGAACTATGTAAAATAGTCCAATCTTCTGCTCCTCTCTTTTACTGTATTTATTTTTCTTCTGCTACTCTTATTCATTTAATGTATTTATACATCTTGTTGTCTTATTATATATTATTGTCTATATATACAGTATATAGAATATCATTAGGCACCATAAATGTATCTATTTTCCATTTCTGTTCTGCTCTCCTACATGTATGCCTCAGTCCCCAAATATTATTGTTCAGCCATGGCTTAACCTTAACCTTAAGTCTTGATTTTCTAACCTTAACAAAAAAAAGTAGATCAGGAACTACTAAGTCATCAACAGATTGATTGGATAAAGCTGCCTATATCTGTTTAAACAGGGGCAGCTCCAGGAACTCCGGCACCAGGACAGTAGGCTTCTCCCTCAGTTCAGCAGAGCAAGGATTCCATTATAGCTGTAAAATTCTGCCCACACAAGTTTATTCATTCTCACATGCAGACCTCCTGCTCCTCTTCCTCCAATGCCCTCCATGTAAGGCAGCGAGGGAGACACCTGCAGATATCAGATCAAACAGCTAAGGATGGATAGTTTTTAACGCTCACATGTCTGTAAGGTTGTCACATATGTCTAAAAGAGCCAGCTGGTTGTATGACAAGACTAATGAAGTGTTATAAGCAAACAAACATGAAAGAAACACCTCTAGCCAGATGACAGGCGATTCAAATACAGAGTGACAGCATGCCAAAGGTAATATAAGAACATAAGAAATTTGACAAATGAGAGGAGACCATTCAGTCCACCAAGCCTGTTTGTCCTCCAAATAGCTAAGCTGTCCCATAACACTGGTGCCATTTAGGACTGTGAAGGGCAAGTCATATGAAAAAAGAAGCAAAACTCCTGAAATCCTTCTACAAACACATATTAGTAGACAAAGATGCACTATGCTATGTTATCTAACTGCAAAAAGCAACATAAAAGGCAAAGTACGACTGCCACCACAGCAAGACAGGCATCACGGGGCTGTGAATGTATGGTTTTCCATCACACTATATGACCAAGAAGTCACACTTTGGGTAAAGCAAAGGCTCCTCAAGGGCAGTTCTGGACCTTTGCGACCTATGCTAGCTGGTGTAGGCTCCAGTACCCCCGTGACCCTGTTCAAGACAAATCTGGTTAGAATATGACTGATGATTATACGAATAAACAAATAAATTGCATAACTGTAAGTAGTATTCTCAGGGTGTTCACGTCAGCCAAGTCCTTAAAAGAACCATCCCTCCTTTTTCACTAAATTGCTATGCATTTTATGGTCCCGTAGCCTAATAAGAACATTAAATATCTTGGGTTCATACTGTCTGTGATGAAAAAAAGTCACAATAAATTTGAAATCACTGCTTTTTTTTGCATTTTCCATACCGTCTCAACTTGCACTTCTACCTGCACTTCAATCCAATTCAATGACTAAGTTGTCAACTACCACAACCTTTAGGTGGCCTGTCAGGTCTCATTATGCCTGTCTACCACCTTTAGAGTTTTCAAAGTCACCATCCAGCTCTGCAAATGACACTTCTGATTCTGGAATTGGTGCCCCTAGACAGAGTTCACCCTTTGCCTTGTGCCTTCATCCATGTGTGACCCACCTACTGTATCTCTACTTGTCTGGTCTGGAGTCTCCTCCCGCACCATCTTAGGGTGGCGCAACATCTCCATAAAGGATACCATGTCTACTACAATGCCAGCCAGTCAACTCCTCTTCCAGTTCAGTGACCCAGAGCTCAAGTTGCTGAATCAGTTGTTTGAAATTATTTGAGATATGGTGACTGAACACCTCCAAAACCATCACACTGCCACTTTTTGTGCTAATACCTGACAACACAAGGCAGATCGTCTGATACCTTGGTTCTTCTTTTACTTTCCCAACCATGGGATGTGAGATTGATCAGATCAGATCAGCAGTTGTATAGTTGTATAGCCCGCCCATCCATCTATTTATCCATGTACTGTACCAACTTAATGTAAATATCAGGCCACAAAGAACCATCACAGAGAACTCTCCAGAATGCACTCACATTGGGCCAATTTACTGCTACGTAACTTAAAGTGCATGTCTTTGAGATGTGGAGCAAAAGAAGGTGCATAAAGAATGTGATCATACTGGCATAATCACACTGCTCTTTGAATCTACTTTCTTATTTCATTAACAATGGTGGGTGCTAAGTAGTTGACCTACAGTACTTCATCTAATGGTTTTCTACTTGAAAGTTGCTCCCTCTATTTTAGCCTCAATAAACAACGGTTTCTGGCCTCAGGACCTCCGCTGGCTGGATGTTGATTGTTAGATCATTCTTCATACACCTAAAATAAAGTTTCATGTGGAATCACCAAAAAGAGTGCCATGTTTGAGATATGGGTGCCATTCATGTGTCCCTTACATTATCTTGTTTGTCCAATCGCAAAATCAATATGTCAGGGAATCTGAGCGTGTGAGGCTCCTACTGACGATGTGGTAATCTTAACAGCTTCAAGGAATTTACTTAATCCAGTTAGCTGAAAAGGGGAATTAAGAAATGGCACACAGACCTTTATCCTTGTATCAATTTAACATCATTGCGAAAACATTTTTCTGTCTTTTTCAGAAAAGGGTTAAATTAAAAATGGTTTAAAATACATATTTGTTTTGAAACATAAAAATCTAATAATTAAGTATGTACATGACAATATGTGTTTTCTTCACAAAATGTTCTACTGCAGGTACTGCATATGTTAAAGAATCTGAATAGCAATGATGAAACCCTGCTTACCATGAAAAAAGAGACAGGAATATATTAAACTTGAAACATATTTCAAAATGTATTTCTCATAATTTTTTAATGCAAGAAAATGTGTTACATTTCTGAATGATTTTACCCACCATTCTGTAGCTAAAAGCTACAAATGATGATATAAATGTATTTATCATTTTAATGCATTTTTTAAAAGCGATTATGAGTTACTACTTACTGATTAATTTATGATAATATAAAATTACATATTTTTTTCTTTATCTTTACCCTATATTGTGAAATCATTTTTACAGCATACAATTAGTTCTGGCTTTTGAAAATGAAAGCTCATAATTCACAAAGCTGAACAGAAGGGAATTGTGAATATGATAATTAGAAAACTTCAAACAGACCGATAAGATATATGAGGCAGACTGGCATTATCATTTTTAAATTAAATTCTGGGTGTAAACCGAATCTTCCACAAAAATAAATAATTAAATCTACTTCCAGCCAATAAAAAATGAGATTCTTTAGCAAGGTACACTGAAGCCTCTTGGCTATATGCTTGATTTGCTTTTACAAGGTGTTGTGGTGAATTCTGTTGGAAAAAAAAAATTAAGTGCATACTTTGATTTCAGTTTGCTATATATTTATTTTTATTTTTGCAATGCTAAATGTCTTGTTAGCATGTATGTTGTACACTTTTGAGATGCTATGGTACAGAGTATCAAGCACGAGTACTTGGGGGACATCTTCATTGCTCTGAGATGCTAGGCAATACTACCCTAAACAGAGGGGGGTGCTGTCATTAATATCTTCTTATTTTTCACCTTCAGTTCAGAGGCTCACCGGCCAGATGATGAGTGACTTCATTTTCGCACCCACACGAATCCTTGCCCCTCTGGGTCAGTAATTTGCACATCTAGAAGCCACTGGAAACTATTGGTCATTGGGAACCTGCTGCTGAGTAGATGGAGCTTACCCTCAGAGGCATCTTTATTATGACAGCAACAAGTCGGTGTAAGAACATAGTGAGTGTTTTTTTTTTTTATTACTTTTTTTTCTAAACTATCCATATTAAATGGGTCTACTGGCCAGTACACCAAACTGTTTTGACCCGTCTTGTTTTCTTTACAATTTATTTTTTATGAAATACTAAAAGTGCTAAAGCTGTGCTGAGGCTCATACATGCATTGTTTACTTGGCACTGTTTAAGATTCACTAAATAACTAAACACACATCTCTGTGGGACTTGAGAGAAAAACCCACACAGAACTGAAGATGACTAAGTGCAGAATTGAAACTACTGATTCTGGGTCTGTAAGGCAGTCGGGTACTAGGGCATGGTGGCACCAGACTTGAAAAGAGCAAAGTTACCAGTTCAGTTTCCACTTCTGTCTCACTAGGTGACCCTGAGTAAGTTACCTAACCTGCCTGTGCTCCAGCTCTAAAGTCTGAGTCTGAGCAACTGGGATCATGAAAAAGGGCTGCAAGAAAATCCAGAGACCTCACATGTCTTTTTGCTTCCTCCTTAGTTCCTCAGAGGTCTACTTTCTTCAACCTTCACCAAATTGGTATTCCATCCGGAACACTTTTCTGTGATTTTTGACACTTCTTTTACTGTTCTGCCTAGGTGCATCAGGAGGCACGTTTTATTTGTTTTGGGAGCAGAAGATGAAATGTAGTTAAAAACATACCAAAGCTGAAACCAGAGTCAAATGAAATCAAATAATAAAGCCATAAATTGAAGTCTAAAATGTAGTAGAAAAAAATTATCTAAACTGGCAAAGCAACACGCATAAAAGCCTTCAGTGTAATCTGCAATCTCAGATGAGCAGGAAGTATGTGGTGATGACTTTATACTAATGACCTGATTACAGCAAACGGCGAGACCTCCAGTCAAGGCAACCACCCAAACAAAAGTATACAAGATAAAATGTCAGTGCCCATGAAAAAGACAAAATGGCTTCAGAGAAACTGTGAATGCTTCATAGCTAAATGAACACAACTTCAAAATAAAAAAAATGAATGTCACAGATGGATTCAGTGTCCCAAAAAATCTTGTCTTGAAAAACATCCAGAATAATGAGATTAAAATGTAAAATTAGCCCAAATCATAACATTTACACTATAAACAGCCGTAGTGCAGCCTCCTTAATGTTATGTTTACCCACAGAAAAAATATTTAAAAAATTTACCGTAATAGCAATAGAAATTATGTGTATAACAAACATGTAAATATCAAAATGTCAAAGCAAATACAGTAGGAAACGTATAGAGTTCTAGTGTGCACTGCTATACTAATGCAGCTTTAGAACACTTCCTCCATGTGACATGTTTAGAAAGAGTCACAGACATCCAGCCTGCTGTTACAATCTTGACAGTAGAAGCAACTTTCTTTGCACACTTTTCGTATAATATTTTTTCTGCTACTTGAGCATGAGAGGGTAGAATGTCAGTGCCTTATCTACATAAATGATTTGCCCCTTGTGTAATTGCAGGGCACCACAGTGGAAGGCTTAGTGACTTCCACAAAACTGACAGTTGCTGCATTGTGAACAGTGCCTACTGGGCTAATGTCTTTCTTGTTAATGATTGCAATCATTTTGCCTTTTTACCACAAACCTATTTGCACATTAGGGAACAAACGACTGAATTCACCAGGTCTAAAAGTGCCATATGAAAAAAGAGTGCCATATGTATCAGTTTCAATATCCATGTCAACGCCTGATGACAAATTCACATTGGCATTACTATCACTTGATTCACCTAATGGTTCAGTTTCAGTTTGTTCTAAGAGTGGATTTACAGCTTCTCATTTACACACCATTGTGTATTGGTTGAATTATCTGCTCCACTCATACATATTGATGAGGTCATTTTACATTTTTTGCACTTGGGTGTTGTTGAGGTCTAATCTTTATGTTCAACATTTCTTTGGAATTTTTGTTTTTCAGTCAGTTTAAGGATTTTGACTTTAAAATATTGGAATTTGGTTTCTGTTGATTGTCTTTTTAGGTGAAATCTTTTTGCATCATTTGACTCTTTTGAGCTTTTTTTATTTACCTTTTTTGTAATAAATCTTTTATTTTAAGATTTATTTTTGCCCTTTTTGTAAAAAAATCAAGCTTGAGGGTTACAGTGCCCCACCTTCTGGTTTGGGTTTTTACTTTATTATTTACAGTTGTTTTGACTGCTCCCCATTTTTGGGCCTCCTCACACTGAAGCCAGCAGTTAGTGTTTCGGGCCTGGTAGGACAAGTGAGCCCCCACTGGGTAGACCAGTAAAAATCCTGAACTGCTTTTTGGCTAAATTTTGAAGGCCTCACTTATTTTGCTTTGGAAGAAACCCCAATCATAACAAAGAATAATAATAATAACCATTGCACCACCTTGTCATGTTTTACCTTTAGCTTAATTTAAGTTGTTCTTTTTATTATTATGTAAGTGTACTTATTGTGCTTATTATGTTTGTTGTCCTTCTCTGAGCACAGTTTTCATTATTGTTTATTATTTATATATTTTCTGTTTTGTAGTAATGTGACTATTTTTTTTTTACCTTGTCTCCTTAAATTGCATTTCACAGGGCACGATCACATTGAGCTGCAGCTTGACGGCCACCCACAACTGTATTTCTCAGGCACAGGATGATATCCTCCAAGGGTCTGTTCCAGAATGCAGGATTAGTGGGAAAATGAATTGGGATTCACAGAAATCAGGTTAGATCTATTCCAGAAAACCTGGATTTAGCCAGAATTACATAATCCTTGAGGCCAGAGAAACAGATAACTAGCTAATCCTGTCTTTCAGAATAAGTTCAGGATATCCATGTTCCAGAAAGAAAGTTTTGAGAAAATGTAGCCCAGCTACTAGGGGAACCAATGCCCTGAAATCAACCTGAAAAAGAGCAAATTTAATGTGAAGGATTAACGCTTTGGAGACACCAAAATTAAGGAATATGGAATCCAATCATACGATCAAAAGTTGTAAATGTTCTGTCAGAAATGATCCCACCTGCGTTATTTAAGCAGCAAAAAAAAAAAAAAAATCAGCAAAATGTTTTTGAACAAACAACTGACACAGAAGCACAAGTTCTTCACCAAATTATGCCCAGAGAAATGTAATCAAACCGTGATCAGTCATTCTGGCACGGTCAGAGAATAGTCTGCATGAATGTTACCTTTTTAATTCTGAGATTTAAAGTTATTATTATTATTATTATTATACTAGCAACTTGGCATGCGCTGCGCTGCGCGTTGGATGACCACAGTTGAAGGACTCAATCGTAAGGATCTCTCGTCGGGTGTCTCATTGGCACGCTTTTGCCTCTTTCTTTCGCGATCATGGCGTAATCTGTCTTCTCTCTCTGTAGGGGTTTCAGTTGCCTTTCGTTGTGCGGCAGAGATGCATCGTTGAGCTAATCTGTGTGAATGCTGAGTGTACGTTTCTTGCGAGCGACTGTCACGCCTTTGCCTCTTTGCTTCGTGATCACGCTGTAATGTGTCCTCTCTCGCAGCAGCAGGTTTAGTTGCGTTTCGTTTCGGCATTGTTCCTTAAGGTCTCCTCCGTACAAGTGCACATGGGTAGCTGAAGACGGAAAGGCATAGTGGGCATAGTGAAACACACAAATTGGTGACCAGGGGAACCATCGGACTCAGACGCGGGGCTTGAAATACTCAAGTGCACATGTTATTTATAATTTAATTTTTTTTTTTGTTATGAACTTCCCCAAAAGAGTTGATCCCTGTAAATAGTTAATAGTATATGAACAATATAATCTGTTGTAGTACGGGCGTTAATTAGCGTCACACCTCATAACCTGCATACACCACGTGTTTGGCTGTAACGCCAGAAGCGCGGTGGACGCTGTAAGGCTAGGTTGTGGTTTCTGTTTCTTTCATGATTTTTTAATTTCATTTTATTGATTATTTAATAGGCAGAGGGGAGAAGATGTTAATGTGACGCTCTGCCTATTTCTTTACTTTTGTTTTGAAAAGATTTTCGGGAACAGGAAAAATAAAAGCAAAGGGGAAAGAACGGAGGGGTAAGCAGAAATTCTGAGAGGGCACGGACTGGGGCTTTTCTACATGGCAGCTATACAGCCTAAAGGAATGCGGACCTGGACACGAACACGGACACCGCACTGGACTTTTATTATATAGACTAGCAGAATACCCGCACCATGGCGGAGTAGTGTGTTAAAGAAGTTATGAAAAAGAAAAGGAAACATTTTGAAAATAACGTAACATGATTGTCAATGTAATTGTGTTGTCATTGTCATGAGTGTTGTTGGCATATATATATACTAATAAAAGGCAAAGCCCTCACTGATTCACTCACTCACTCACTCACTGACTGACTTATCACTAAATCTCCAACTTCCCGTGTAGGTAGAATATCTATATACATATCTACATATACACATATATATATACTAGCAAAATACCCGCGCTTCGCAGCTGAGAAGTAGTGTGTTAAAGAAGTTATGAAAAAGAAAAGCAAACATTTTAAAAATAACGTAAGATGATTGTTAATGTAATTGTTTTGTCATTGATATTGAGTGTTGTTGTCATATCTGTCTATTTATATATATATATATTTATATATATCTGTATATATATATCTGTATATATATATATATATAGCAAAATACCTGCGATTGGCAGGAGAAGTAAAAAGAAAAGGAAACATTTTAATAATAACGTAACATGATTGACAATGTAATTGTTTTGTCATTGTCATGAGTGTTGCTGGCATATATATATATATATATATATATATATATATATATATATATACACACAGACAGATATATAAACATATATATATATATATATACATCTTTACACATACATATATATACATACTGTATATACACACACACATATATATACATACTGTATATACACATATACATATCTACATATATACTGTATATACACATATATATACAAATCTACATATATATCACATATATATATATTAGGTGGGACTTGATTAAAAAATTAATCCAATTAATTAGAGGCTGTGTAAGAATTAATCTTGATTAATCGTATGTAATCGACACGTAAATTTGCCCCAAATCGCAAATGTTTTTTTTAATTTAAAAGTGTTTTAGTGGGCGACAGAATCAAATAATAGACATGGACATGAATATTGTAAACTGAAGCTGTTTTAATTTCTGAAAAAAGCCTTTAAACTGCATTTGAATTCAAAACAGAAACAAAAATATCATCCCTGGTTAAAATTGGGCAGACTTAAAAATAAAGTGGTAGTTTAAGTACTTTAAGTACATTTTCAGAATAGTATTGTCTTTAAATAATAATAACCAAAATTTCAACATAAAGTGCAGTTTTTCTTCTTAAAAAAATAAGTCAGAAACATAAAAGGTAATTTGACCAGCTTACTCTTTAAACTCTGAGTAACATTAGCCAAAATTATTTTGTACATTAGGCTAAAACAGTGTGATCATTGAACATTTTGTAATTAGATGTATTTAGAATTACTAACGGTCACGGAAGTCCAATGATCCCCAGTAAGAGCCACAAAGTCCGCTTTCTGTAATGCATCTAATTTTGCTTGCTTTTCAGTGTGCACAAAACCATGCTTTTATCAAGGCTTCGCTCGGGAAGTCGAAATGATCAGTCGTAGGAACGCGCTTTATTCCGACTCTAACATTTTTGTAGCTGTGATGTGTGCATCAGTGTAATGGATGTACCAGGAAATCATGCATTGACAAAAGTTCCCGCTTGCTTGGAATTGAAAGTGTGATTAAATGCGTTATTTTTAACGCGTTATGGAGTACATGCATGAAGCTTCTCAGCTGTGCTTGTGCTAATAAAGGGAAACATTTTAAAAATAACGTAACATGATTCTGCGTTAACCTAATATTTTTCATACGTCCCAAACCAAGGAGATCGAAGGTAAAATGAATGGTAGCGCGTACATACTCAGTGCATCCCTCTCGGAATCGAACCTCGAATGTCGGCATTAGAGGCGAAGACTCTACAATTGCGCCACAGCATGTGGCTTGTCTATGCTAAAGTATGTATTGTAGATCGGGGTATATATATACATTTATATATATACCCGTGTCGCAGTGGAGAAGTAGAAGTTATGAAAAGAAAAGGGAACATTTTAAAAATAACGTAACATGATTGTCAATATACAGTAATTGTTTTGTGAGTGTTATTGAATGTTGCTGTCATCAAGGATTTGATTATCATTATTTCTTTCAATCAGGGTCGTATTTGTACGATGTGTTGTGTTCAAGTTACATTCCGTGTTTGTCAATCGTTGTAAAGATAAGAGGTTTCATTCATCGATTAGTTCTTACTGCATCAATAAACAGCTCGTCTTCCTCTTTATCTGTGATGTGACAAACTGCATGCACGGGTTTTTTTTTACACTGTCTTCCTTTAGCAGGACATTCACTTTTTCCACCGTGTGCTTTGTTTCCACAGTAGCTGCACTTATGAATATGATTGTATGTATCAGACGCTTCATATTTTTTTGCTGCCTTCTCAATTGTGTAATTCGGTTTTGTTCAGCACTCTTTGGAACTGTTGCTTTTGTCTGTGCACTGCGCCAGTTCACGTGAGCCGCTTGGTGTTCTTGCATCGAAGGTTCCCAGCTGTACTGGTGCCATCTCGTGGAATGTCAGCTAAGACCCGGCACTTAAAAGTTTCTCTCGCAGTTTCAATGAGTTTGTGCCAAACACCACCCTGACCATCTCATCTTCCTCTGCATAAGCACAGTCCTTCACACGTGAATATTTACCGGCAGTGTTTGTATTGGATTGCCGCTGATGGACGGCCTTATATGGGCAGGCACTAAATTACAAACGCTAGTGGCAGCCTGTCTATGAACTTAATTTAATATAAACTTACGGTTCACGCTGCTTTGTTTCCGCAGTAGCTGTACTTATGAATATGCTTGTATGCATCATTTGCTTCATAATGTTTTTCTGCCTTCTCAATTGTGAAATGGCGTTTTGTGCTCATCGCTGTTTGGAGTTCTTCCTTGTTCTCTACGTACTTACATAGGAGGCGTGATGATGTCACACGAAACACCGCCCCCCACGGCCATCTCCAAATCAACTCCATTACATTATATGTAGAAAAATAGGTTCCAGTTATGACCCTTACGCATAGAATTTCGAAATGAAACCTGCCCAACTTTTGTAAGTAAGCTGTAAGGAATAAGCCTGCCAAATTTCAGCCTTCTACCTACACGGGAAGTTGGAGAATTAGTGATGAGTGAGTGAGTGAGTGAGTGAGGGCTTTGCCTTTTATTAGTATAGATATATATATATATACACACCTATCTACATCATATATATATACACACATATATATAATTTGTGTGTGTGTATGTATGTATGTGTGTGTGTGTGTGTGTATGTATGTATGTGTGTGTGTGTGTATATATATATATATATATTGTGAACGCTGGCCCCGGCACAGACAGACGGACATCATATTTTGCACCCAACACACTTTATTTACTCTATTTACAACACTACAAACAGTCACGTGCACTCACAAAACCCCAGTGCCTTCTGCACTGATTCCCCCAAGTCCAGGGCCCACAGTCCTGTGCCTTGCTTCCTGGCCGCCTCCTGTCCTCGCTCTCCAGCTCAGTCCTTCTGCCTCCCGACTTCCACCCATGACTGGAGGGAGGCGGCCCCTTAAATAATGCCCCGGATGAGCCCCAGGTGCTTCCGCCATCTGTTCCTTGGCCACGCCCCAGCGTGGCGGAAGTGTCGGCTGCCTTCCTGGCAGCTCTCCGGGCGCCACACAAAGTCTTCCCCGGGATAATTAGGCACCGGGGCGCCGCCTGGCGGTGGCCACGGGTCCCTACAGGGCTGGGCTTCAAAGCCCTGTACCCGAGGCCCCTGCCTAACCAGGACGGACGCCCACTCCGTCTGGAGGAGGCACTCGCCCTCCTCCGGTCCTCCAAGGCGCCCCGGCCGGGCTCCAGCCCCAACCGGCAACCGCACGGGATAAACCGGCATCGGGGCGCCGCCTGGCGGTGACCACGGGCCCCTACAGGGAAGGGCTTCCATGCCCTCAACCCGTGGCCCCCAACAGAACCAGGACGGACGCCCCCTCGCGGTCTGGAGGAGGCACAAGCCCTCCTCACGTCCTCCTGGGCGTCCCGGCCGGGCTCCCGCCCCGGCCGGGGGCCACAATATATATATATTGTAAAAGACGGAGAAGGACACAACATAAAGGTTTGGGGTTTTCCGGCCCCGTATATTTTAGATGCTCCACAATAAAAAAAGAAAATGCAGGTCAAAATATAAACTAAACTGTTCATATGTGCGACGCCGAAACATGGCGTCGGCGGCCATTTTATTTAGGGAGGAGTGCTGGGAAGGAACCGTGAGGGATGCTGGGATCGATGACGTCAGGACAAGATGGCGGAGGAAGGGCGGAAGTAACGTACTGCGGGCAAAGCCGGCTTATGGCGGCGGAGTGTCTTTTTTTCTGAAAGAAAGCACAGGTCGAGAGAGGTCATGGATACGAGAGAGGGCATCGGCATTGACCTGAAGGGTGCCCCGACGATAAGTGACGGTGAACTTATATGGCTGTAAATCCAGAAACCACCTGGTGACCCGCGGATTCGACTCTTTATGTAGGGACATCCACTGAAGTGCAGCGTGATCAGTCACCAGAGTGAATTCGCGACCCAGCAGGTAATAACGGAGATGGGTCACCGCCCACTTTATGGCCAAGGCCTCCCTCTCCACTGCCACGTACTGGGTCTCCTGGTCCATCAGTTTCCGGCTGAGGTAAATCACGGGGAGTTCGACACCGTCGACGCTTTGGCTCAACACGGCGCCTAGGCCTGTGTCTGAAGTGTCGGTCTGGAGAATAAAAGGGAGCCCAAAATCAGGCATCTTTAATACAGGTGTCGATGTAAGGGCCTTCTTAAGGTCACTGAATGTGTGTTCCACCTTGTCATTCCACACCACTTATAAGGGAGCGCCCTTCTTTGTTAAATTGGTCAAGGGTGCGGCCCTTTCGGAGAAACGGGGCATGAACCAGCGGTAATACCCCGCTAACCCCAAGAAAGCTTGCATCTGCCTCTTGGTATTCGGACGGGGCCATTCCAAGATGTCTTTAATTTTTGAACACTGGGGTCTCACCTGTCCTCGTCCCACAAGGTAGCCTAAATACTTGGCCTCCTTCAAGCCAAAAAAACACTTTCGAGGATTTATGCGGAGGCCGGCTTTAGCTAGTGTGGTGAGGACAGCAGAGACCTGCAATAGATGTTCTTCCCAGGTGCCGGAATAAATGACGACGTCATCCAGGTAGGCGGCACTATAGGACTGGTGGGGTTTCAGCACTTTATCCACCAGACGTTGAAAGGTTGCGGGGGCCCCATGCAGCCCAAATGGGAGGACCTTGTATTGCCAGTGTCCACTAGGGGTGCTAAAGGCCATTTTTTCTTTTGCGGATGCCGTTAAGGGAATTTGCCAGTACCCTTTCATCATATCAAGCGTAGTCAAGTATCGAGCCATACCCAGCCGCTCAAGGAGGTCATCAATGTGAGACATCGGGTAGGCATCGAATTTGGAGACCTGGTTCAGACGTCTAAAGTCGTTACAGAATCTCCAGGAGCCGTCTGGCTTGGAAACGAGAACGATAGGGCTGGACCAAGGGCTATGGCTCTCCTCAATAATGCCCATATCTAACATTCGTTGCACCTCTAATTCCACTTCAGCGCGTTTTGCCTCCGGGAGGCTATAGGGCCTCTCCCGGACGATTACACCGAGGTTTGTGACTATGTCGTGAGCAATCAGCGAGGTCCGGCCAGGCTACTCACTCACTACTTTGGGGATGGCTCGGATCACATACATTAACTCCTGCCATTGTTTGGGGTTTAGCTCATCACCGAGGTTAAGGGCAGTCATGCATGAGAAAAGGGAGAGGGACCTAGGGGCGTCGGGAAGCTCCTCCCGATCTTTCCAGGGTTTCAACAAGTTTACATGGTAGATCCTCTCAGTTGGTCGACGATTGGGTTGTTTCACCAAATAGTCGACCAGCCCTTTTCGCTCCTTAACCATGTATGGCCCTTGCCAGTGAGCGAGCAACTTGGAGTGGGAGGTAGAAACGAGCACCATAACTCGGTCCCCCGGGCGGAACTCCCGAAGGATGGAGTTGCGATTGTAACACCGGGCCTGCACTGCCTGCGCACGAGTCACGTGGTCTTTTAGGAGGGGTCTGATTTTTGTGAGCCTGTCATGCAGTTGCGCCACATACTCCAATATGTTAGAGGAGGGAAGGGCCTCGGCTTCCCAACCCTCTTTTAGTATATCCAAAATGCCTCGGGGTTGTC
Organism: Polypterus senegalus; assembly: GCF_016835505.1. Taxonomy (NCBI): domain Eukaryota; kingdom Metazoa; phylum Chordata; class Cladistia; order Polypteriformes; family Polypteridae; genus Polypterus; species Polypterus senegalus. Next base: position 128,206,237 of record NC_053156.1, on the reverse strand, counting down.
GCCCATACAACAACTCGAAAGGGGAGAAGCCCGTAGAGGCCTGAGGTACCTCCCGGTAGGCAAAAAGCACCAGCGGGAGGAGCTGATCCCAGTTCCTACCGTCCGCGCTGACTACTTTGCGGAGCATCTGCTTAAGCGTCTGGTTAAACCTCTCTACCAATCCGTCTGTCTGAGGGTGATAGAATGACGCTTTCAGGTGCTTTATTCTGTGTAATCTGGCCACCTCCCTGAACGTATCCGAGGTAAAGGGTGTACCCTGGTCCGTGAGGACTTCTTTGAGTATACCCACTCTGGAAAACAAATTAACTAATTCCCGTGCGATGTTTTTTGTGTTAGCGGAGCGCAGGGGAACCGCCTCTGGGTATCGGGTGGCGTAATCCACCATAACCAATATGTATTTATAGCCACGGCTTGAGAGCTCCAAGGGTCCTTCTAAATCGACCCCTATTCTGTCGAAGGGGATGTCGATCATGGGTATAGGGACGAGAGGAGCACGGTCCCTCCTGGGAATCTGACGGGTCTGACACTCCGGACAGGATTAACAGAAGCGCCGGACCTCCTCGTTAATCCCAGGCCAGTAAAAACGGAGCTTGATCCTCTCCAAGGTCTTTTCGGCCCCGAGATGGGCGCCAAGGAGGTGAGCATGAGCTAATTCGCATACCTCCCGCCGGAAGGTACGCGGAACTAGCAGCAACTTCCACGCCTCACCCTCGTGGGTTGCCACCCGATACAGCAGATCATTTTCAAGCACAAAGAAGGGTTCGCATGGTGTAGAACCGTCGGCTTGTAAGCCATTAGGCAGAACTACCGCATTCCGGGCAAACCGCAGGGAATCATCATTCCACTGCTCCCTCTTAAATGAGGCCGGCGTGGACTGAAATTGGTGATCCAAGCTACCCAGAGGGTCCTGTGACCTGGACCCCGGAAGAGTTCCCTGGCTAGTCCCTTCCCCGGTGGAGTCTTCCGGGTCAGGGTCCATCACCGTGGAAACGTCCCCCGAGGCACCAGCGCCACTAGGGCCTGCCCCAGAGCACGGCGTGGAGACCGTGGGAGGGGCGCCTTGCCCCCTCATAACCAGATCCAATGAGGCCCCGGGAGCGGCGTGTGTCTTACCGCAGTTTTTCTCTGACCAGTCATGTCCCAAAATCACCGGATAGGGGGGTTCGGGCAAAACAGCGACCATCAACTTAGTTAACTCCCCCTTCCAGGTGATATAACATTGTGCGGAACGATACGACTTGGTTCCTCCATGCACACAAGTGACTTGTAGGTGTTGTTTCAGCCACTGTCGCGGTAACACATACAGTGTGTGTGTTGTGTGTGTGTGTGTATATATATATATATATATATATATATATATACTGTATATATATATATATATATACATACAAACATACACACAGATATATATATGTATGTGTCTATATGTGTGTGTATAGCTTTGGTCACTGAGTGCAAGGGAAAAATAATAAAATATAGTCTATATGTTATTAAACAGTAAAACATTAACGTTTTAAGAAGTACAGATACATTGAGCACTACTGGAGTGGTTGTGGGTAAACTACATTTTAAAGACTGTGTAACACAACTGGTAAGTAGTACTAACAGCAGCTAAAATGTATATGGATCATCTCCCTTTTGAAAGGCGCTACACAACGGCTGTGGTATAGAAATTACATTTTCTATGTGAACACTCAAATTTGTGCCTCTGGTAATGTGCCTTACCGGCATTTAAAGAAAATTAGTTTTGTGTCCTCTGCAGTGTTAAGAGAGAAAGGCTTTGGTTTGGGATAAAAGGAAAAAAGGTGTAAAGAAAGGAAAGTTGCCTTTTTCTTTTATATAGTATAGAGAGATGTGTTCGCTGACAATATGAGCACCTTTTGGGGACCGTCGCGGTGGGTCTTGTGTATGTTGAGATGTCCCTGCCATTAATCGGCTGTGATGGCACTGTCAGTCCTCCACTTGTGTGCGTGTCTTCATAATCCGAGGTGACGACCTCATAATCGTATACATGCAAAAGAAAGTGCGAAGCGCCTTAATATTAGTTTGCCGCGGTGTAGAAAAGGGATCCCATGTTTGCACTTGTCTGGGCTATAGCTCAGGGGGAGGATGAAAAAAATTAAAAGTGCTCACTTTGACTTAAGGCAGAAGCGCAGTCAGCGTCTCAAAGGCCGGCACAGCTATGCGCGCGTGCCGGCTGCTTGAGTTTTGTAGGGCAGGAGACGCCACTTTTTGCAGACACATTCACGATATCAAAAGTCTCCGCGCTCTTTGGAGGTCATTCATATATATATACTGTATATATAGCAAAATACCCGTGCCTCGCAGCGGAGAAGTAATGTGTTAAAGAAGTAATGAAAAAGAAAAGGAAACATTTTAATAATAACGTAACATGATTGACATTGTCATGAGTGTTGCTGTCATATATATGCCTACCTAAATAAGTCACCCTCGCTTTTGCTCTTACTTTTTTACCGTTCATTTAATCATGGCTAGTGGTGGAAAAATTATAAAATGGAAGGAGGATTACTCTGAGTATGGCTTTACCAAAACAATTATTGATGGCGAATCGATTATTCATAAAGCTTGAATTGGTGATCTGTTTTTCTGAGTTAACCTCATATTTTTTCATACTTCTTCTCAAACCAACGGGGTGCAAGGGTAAAATGAATCGGGAACCGCTGATCAATGTAATCGGTGTACCAGGAAATCATGCATTGACAAAAGTTCCCCGTTGCTTGTAATGCAAAGTGTGATTAAATGCATTATTTTTTAACGCGTTATGGAGCACATGCATCGAAGCTTCTCAGCTGTGCTTGTGCTAAGAAAAGGAAACATTTTAAAAATAACGTAACACGATTGTTAATGTAACCTTTTGTAAGTAGTGCCTGGAGGATTCAGTGTGGAGAAACTGTAGAGGCAGCGTGTGTATTAACTTGTGGATTTTTCTGTGAGTATTTGGTGGCAGTGTGACGAAGTTGCTTCGGAAGACGGCGTTAGCATGAGCTCAGCTCAGAGCGAAATGAGGTGAATGGGAGGGGAGATGATGACGTGACTCCTCCACCCTCCTTAACTGTCAATCCCCCCACAAACACAGTCTCTCTGAATTTGCATAAGCACAGCCTTTGACCAGCAATTTGAACTTAGTTAGAAAGTGATCAAAACTGTTGTTTATACCCTGCGTCCTCTCATTAAACTTGTATCCCGCATTAGCCGTGGGCATGACAAACGCCAGCGGCAGCCTGTCTATGAACTTATGAACTAAATTTAATCTTTAGGTTTACACCATGCTTTGTTTCCGAAGTAGCTGCAGGCATGAATATGCTTGTACAGTATGTGTCACTCGCTCACTTCTTATTGTTTCGCTGCCTTCTGAATTGTATAATGCATGTTTTCTTCAGCGCTTTTTGGAGCTCTTCCTGGTTTTCTACATATTGTGTTGACAGTCAGTTCACGTGATTATGTGGAGGCGTGATGATGTCACCCGAAACTCCGCCCCCCCATGGCCATCAAGCTCAACTCCATTACATTATATGGAGAAAATTAGCTTCCAGTTATGACCATCACGCGTAGAATTTCGAAATGAAACCTGCCCAACTTTTGTAAGTGAGCTGTAAGGAATGAGCCTGCCAAATTTCAGCCTTCTACCTACACGGGAAGTTGGAGAATTAGTGATGAGTGAGTGAGTGAGTCAGTGAGGGCTTTGCCTTTTATTAGTATAGATTATTATTAATAGTAGTAGTATTAGTAACCCAGCCACAGGGGATGCATAAACCAGTGTGTTTCTTTGTGCCAGTCCCAAGTCCAGATTAATTGGTGGGGTCGGGGAGTGGGTAGGTGGTTACGTCAGGAAGGGCATCTGGTGTAGAATTTTGCCAGATCAATATGCGAACAACAATGGAGGAAGGCAAAGAGAGTGGAACTGAGAGTAGGAACTGTGAATGTTGTAAGTATGACTGGTAAGGGGAGAGAGTTAACTGATGTGATGGAGACAAGAAAAGATGATATATTGTGCATGTATGGAAGTGGAGTAAGACCAAGTGGATCGGAGGTGGATTCAAATTGTTCTATCATAGTATAGATAGGAGGAGAAATGGGGTAAAAGTTATCCTGAAGGAACAGCATGTCAAGAGTGTTTTGGAGGTGAAAAGAGTGTCAGACAGAGTAATGATTATGAAGCTGGAGATTGAAGGTGTGAAGATGAATGTTATTAGTGTATATGGACCGCAATTTGTGTGTGCGATGGATGAGAAAGTAGATTTCTGGAGTACGTTGGATGAAGTGATGAGTGGTGATTGGAGAGGATTTCAATATATGTGTTTTATGAAGAGGGAAGAACATAGAGTGACCTACAAGAGTTGAGGAAGATGCACACAGGTAGATTATGTCCTATGCAGGAGGGTCAATCTGAAGGAGATTGAAGACTGCAAAGTGGTGGCTGGGGAAATTGTAGTTAGGCAGCATAGGATGGTGGTGTGTAGGATGATGCTGGAGATCAAGAAGAGGAGGAGAATGAGATTAGTGCCAAGGATCAAATGATGGACATTGAAAAAGGAAGACCGCAAGGTTACTACAGCAGAAGTAGTAAGGGTGACAGCAAGAAGGGTGACATGACACCTGCACAGAGGAAGGAGGAAAAGGAAACTTGGTATTGGAATGGGGAAGTACATGAAAGGATACAGAAGAAGAGGCTAGCAAAGAAGAAGTGGGATAGTCAGAGAGATGCAGAAAGTACACAAGAGTACAAGGAGATAAGGCATAAGGTGAAGAGAGAGGTGGAGAATGCTAAAGAAAAGGCGTATGATGAGTTGTATAAGAGGTTAGACACTAAGGAGGGAGAAAAGGACCTGTACCGATTAGCTAGACAGAGGGACTGAGCTGGGAAAGATGTCCAGCAGGTTAGGGTGATAAAGGATAAAGATGGAAAGAGCAAGGAAATCACAACCAAGGAGAGTGTGTTGAGCCAGTGTTTCTCAACCTTTAAATATTTGCAACCCGAAATGTAGATGCATATTTTATTATACCTACTTAACTTTTATCGACATTTATCTAACTCTATATTTATTGTTCTAGTATCAGAATGTAGTTTAAGTTAATTTGTTTTGGTTTCAACAGATGTTTTTTTCATATTTTTGATTCTTGTTTTCTTTTTTTCACAATTTTGCGCCCCCCCTTTTTGTTACTTTGTGCCCCCCTAGGGAGACCCGCAACACAGGTTGAGAACCACTGTGTTGAGCAGATGGAAAGAGTATTTTGAGAGGTTGATAAATGAAGAGAATGAGAGAGAGATGATTAGTGAGCAGCAGTATGGTTTCATGCCACGAAAGAGCACCACAGATGCACTGTTTGCTCTGAGGGTGTTGATGCAGAAGTTTAGAGAAGCCCAGAAGGAGCTGCATTGCATCTTCGAGAACCTGGAGAAAGCATATGAAAGGGGGCCTCGAGAGGAGTTGTGGAATTGTATGAGGAAGTTGAGACTGGCAGAGAAATATATAAGAGTTGTACAGAATATGTGCAAGGGGAATATGACCGTGGTGAGGTATGCCGTAGGAGTGACGAATACATTCAAGGTGGAGGTGGGATTACATCAGGGATCGGCTCTGAGCCCTTTCTTATTTGCAATGGTGTTGGACAGGTTAACAGATAAGATTAGACAGGAGTCCCCAGGGACCATGATGTTTGCTGATGACATTGTGATCTGTAGCGATAGTAGGGAGCAGGTTGAGGAGACCCTGGAGAGGTGGAGATATGCTCTAGAGAGGAGAGGAATGAAGGTCAGTAGGAACAAAACAGAATAAATGTGTGTAAATGAGAGGAAGGTCAGTGAAATGGTGAGGATGCAGGGAGTAGAGTTGGCAAAGGTGGATGAGTTTAAATACTTGGGATTAACAGTACAGAGTAATGGGATTGTGGAAAAGAAGTGAAGAAGAGAGTGCAGGCAGGGTGGAATGGGTGGAGAAGAGTGGCAGGAGTGATTTGTGACAGACGGGTATCAGCAAGAGTGAAAGGGAAAGTCTACAGGACGGTAGTGAGACCAGCTATGTTATATGGGTTGGAGACGGTGGCACTGACCAGAAAGCAGGAGACAGAGCTGGAGGTAGCAGAGTTAAAGATTTTAAGATTTGCATTGGGTGTGACGAGGATGGAAGGATTAGAAATGAGTACATTAGAGGGTCAGCTCAGGTTAGACGATTTGGAGACAAAGTAAGAGAGGTGAGATTGCATTGGTTTGGACATGTGCATTGGAAAGATGCTGAGTATTTTGGAAGAAGGATGTTAAGAATGGAGCTCTCAGGCAAGAGGAAAAGACGAGGGCCTAAGAGAAGGTTTATGGATGAGTTGAAAGAAGACATGAAGGTGATGGGTGTAACAGAACAAGATGCAGAGGACAGAAAGATATGGAAAAAGATGATCTGCTGTGGCAACCCCTAATGGGAGCAGCCGAAAAGAAGAAGAAGATGATTATTATTATTTTTGTTATTATTAGTAGTAGTAGTAGTAGTAGTAGTAGTGGCAGTATTTTTGTTGGTAATTGCAGCTTTCTCCACAACATTGGAGAAGCCACACATATCAGCAAAGTGATCACAAAAGTGTGCCTAACTTTTAAGAGGTGTCTGCATACACAACCACAGACTGCAATAAATATGCATCATCAAAGAAGAATTCCACAGAAGCACAGGCAGAGCAATCAAATTTAATCAATGGCAGCATTTCTCAGTAATAATAATTGATAACAGACTGTCTGGTGAAAAAGCTGCTATGTTCATCTCTAGTGCAGAGTTCTTTAGCTTTTAAAAAAACCTCTGAAGACTCCTCTCTTCTGCAAGTGTGGCTGCTGGTTTTTGTTCCAGTCAGCTTCTGTTTTTAATTGGACTCTTGGGCTTATTAAGTGAACTGTTATTTCCTAAGTTCTGTGTTTTGGGAACAATATAGAGATTAGAAAAGTTTGGTAAAAAAAAAAAAAAATGTAAACATACCAAGCAGTTATATGGGAATAATGTCTATTTTTCTTTTTAACAACATTTTCATCTTGATTTTCTTTCTACTTTTCCAGGTGTTCTAATTGTTTAATTAATCCTGATGCTAAAGTAGTTGCAGCCTTTCATGATTCAGTGTTGTTTGCCTGGGTGTCTGCTCTGCTCATTTTTAATTATCATTAATAAGATAAAACGAAGTGGGAAAACTGCATAGAGAAAGGGCAAAATATAACAAAAACAACAAAAGAGAATTAAGCATTTAAATATATAGCAAAATCAGAAATATCTGTAAATGTCTTACAAATATAAAAATCATGCTGATGTGCTTTTCTGAATGTAGAATAAGAGAAAAAAAATACCAGCTAATTAAATGAGATCAGTGTTATCGGGTGTTGGCACTAATAATGAATCTGGTTGGAACAAAAACCTGCAGCCACAGTGGGTCCCTAGGGCCAAGTTTGTGAAGCACTGTAATATGCTTATTAATGCAGTTTCAATCAAGGATACTGTAATCAAATAAGGCGGCAATATTACTTTGTGTATTGTATAGTAGTTAATTTGGCCAGTGGCTTTTAATGTTCTTCATAGTGCTTCTACAACACTTATTCAGTTCCCATTTTCCCACTTATTTAGGTACTCATCATGAAAAATAGTTGCTCCACTAGATTTCCTTCCTTGTAAGTTGCTTTGAGAAAACATTTTTGCTAAATGAATAAATGTTCTATGGGATTTTCCAACATAGTCCACATATCTTTATCAAAGCACTGAGTGTGAATGAAGGAGGCAATTGTGTTATTCTATTTTATAGTGCACAGACAGCAGAATCGGTGAAACTGTTCACGTAGTTAAGTAATTTTTTATTTTGTTCACCATTGCAACATACAAAAAACTCACAGTAACTAACTAACTTGGTTAGTTGTAACTTAGTTACCTTATACTATGTTGCATTTGATAGACTGAATATTTTGATATCATTGCAACAATATGAACAGTAAATCTTTACACAGCATCAATGTACACTGACAGAAGTGCAAGTAGGTATATCATATACTCCATACAAATACAAATGTATGTTCTTTGCCATTTTTAAGATAATAATATTAATAAACAATAATAACAAATGGTTAGGTCAAATACGTGGGGTGACATGTTTTGAACAGGGATAGCTAACATTTAAAGAGTGGGTCCTTTTCCAAGTGTTCTTTTGAAAATTCATACTTGAAAATATTTAACCTTTGGTTTCTTTTGGTATATCATTACTGGACAATGCAGGGTCCAATGCAGACAGTATAATGTTCCACATCTCTCACAGTAAGAACTAGAACAGCTATATAAATGGTGAAAACATAACATCATGGGCCTTACACTTTTAGGATATCATCAAAAATGGAATACAATGCTTGTTTCAGGAAATATAACATTTTATGCAAGGTATTATCGTCAGTTGTACATGTTGCACAATTCAATAATTTACCACTCAAACAATTTGCGGATTTCACTAGTTTACACATTCACTCTGTCAGTGATCCTCTGCTCCATCTTCCTTTACTTGGCCACTGCTGCTGTGCTGCTCCTTTTTCTTTGGATATTCCGATAATCTTCATACACTACTACTGGCACCTCTTGCTCTGCTGACGTGAAGGTTGTTGCCCTCAGTTTCTCAGTCATGAAATTCATGGATCTCAAGTGTTCAGTACTTCACTAATAAAGGCTTATAAATAATGTCATGAAAGCATCTGGGTTCATGGATTGTTCATTATTGGATAGTGAACTGGTTTTTGTTTGTTCTGGGTTGCCTTTTAGGCACAGTCTTTTTGGTCCTTTTTTGATATTTATTTACATTTCTGATTCTTTGTGGCTTTATAAGTTTCTCTCCCTTTATTCATTTTTTACTACTGAAGATTACAATGATTGTTTTGTTGCTTTTTGTGTCTATGTAGGCTGTGGCCTACATAAGGTTTGGTGGAAACCCCTTTTGTACACTAGGCCTCAACAAGCCTGGGCCTAGATTTTTGGAGGCTTAGGACTCATTTTGGTATATTATGCAGGGTAATCACAACACACCTACAACGAATGATTCTTCATTCAAAGAGCTCATCCAATCATACCTCAAAGCTACCAATTTAGCTGTGGATGTCCGGGTGGAATAGTCCAATATTGAAGAGTAAAGTCACACCCTGTAATACTGACCATTAACCTTAAGAGGCTAGTCATTACTATGAAAATGTGCCTTTTGTGTTATTTATTTTAATGAGTGATGTCACCATCTTCACCGTTTTGTGCAGTTGGTTGCTATGATGCTACATGCTCCTAGCATATTAGACTATGTATGATGTAATGTGTGGCGTCATGGTGGCCATCTTTATGATGGGTGTTGTGTAGAGCACATGCAAACCATATATATGTAAAGGAAAAGCCCCAAAAAGACAATACTATTCCTGAGAAAATGTCTTAAATGAAAGATTTGACCATGTTTGTTTAGTGAGTTTTACTTTGCCCCTGGATTTTGCCTGCTGATCTCAAATATTTAGTGTTCTCTCTTGACTTGCATTTATATCTCTGCCATTTTGATTTTCAGTTCCTATTAGGCTGTGCATGGATAGAATGAAATAGTAATGACGCAAATTAATAATAAAAAACAAAACATTTTAAAATGAAGAAAATGTGCTGCTGACTCACAGAGGAATTTACTATTGACTGGAAATAGCATATGTTGTTAAAAGCCCACAGGGAAAAAAAGCCTGCAAGGTCTTACTTCAGCCAATTTACCTTGCATGATCAGCATGAGCATTTCTTTATTAAATGAAGTGCAAAAAAAACTAATATGATTAGGAACTAAAAAAATAAATAAATGGTAATTACAAGTGGAAAAATGTAGATGAAGAAACAATGTGCAGCAAATGTGAATGCCAAAATGTCAGAATCTAAAGATGAGAAGAGGCGACTGTGAGTGAGGCTGTGTGGTGAGAATTGGCACCGTGTTACACTTTGGGCTCTTGCAGTTCATGGACCGAACATATCAATGGTGAGAGCAGAGAGACACAGACAATGCACTGCTCACATTGCCTGTTTTTCTTTTTCCAACAGCGGCAGACCACGACAGGTGGTGGACATCGCCCATCCGGATGATCATCCACTTCCTGCAACACTACATGAAGCAGGCACATGTTCAGGGGACATGCAAAAACTGAGCTGCTGTGAAGCCTCATCTCCTCCCGAGATATAACAAGGGTAAGTGTGCCCATTTTCTTTACAGTCATTTAAAAAAACACAGGCAAAGCTATAAATATCTATACCACTATACTGTGACAAGCGTTCAGTTTCTGTGGCACGCTGAACCACAGTGACCATCTTATCACAGAGCAGGCCCACTTTAATGCTTGAGGAAAATGGCCGTCATGAAGTCATGGCTATCTTGAATCTTTGGAACTATGCAAGATTGTCAGCCAGCCAACTGATTGAAAAATAAAGAAAACAAATGATAATAAGTATAACTCCTGCATATAATGCGCTCAACCAACTACAGTAAGAGCCAACATCAAATTAAGGGTTTTCAGTTTGTTTCTTCCATCCCACCAAAGCTTGACTGCTAGTGAGACAACTGTTCCAGATTGGTTAGCCATGGAGCACACAGCACCTTAACTGCATGTGACAAACTATAATCTGACTATATTAATGTTGTTCTAATTACTGAATGCCAAGATTCTACTTAGGAAAACAGAGTGTGTCTTTGTCAAAGTTGTTTTGCTTTCAATATTAGACACGAAGTCTATGTCAAAAAGAACATCTCAATAATAGCAAGTTTCACCAATATCCACAAAGTCGTGAAGGTTAGGCTGACTGGCAGTTAAACACTGGAGCCTCACGAATGGGTCTGTTCCTGTCTTGATCTTTTAGCTCGCACTGTAACTGTGTAAGAGAACTTTTCATACACAGCCTAACAGTTAAGAAAGCTGTCAGAATCGACTGGTATTCAGGCATTTTTTGCTTATTTCTTTATTTCTCTGTTTGATCCCCAAACTGCGGTGGGCTGGTGCCCTGCCCGGGGTTTGTTTCCTGCCTTGCACCCTGTGTTGGCTGGGATTGGCTCCAGCAAACTCCCGTGACCCTGTAGTTAGGATATAGCAGGTTTTATAATGAATGGATGAAAAATGTGTTAGATGAGGTCTGCTGCCAAGGATGACTGCTGACATTTTAATATAATAACAGAGCCCTGCAAATCTCAGCTTTGCTAGCCCTTCTCTGATAATAACAGAATACCTCACTTAAAATACTCTATGAAACATCCATCCATCCATCCATTATCCAACCCGTTATATCCTAACTACAGGGTCATGACGGTCTGCTGGAGCCAATCCCAGCCAACACAGGGCGCAAGGCAGGAAATAAACCCCAGACAGGGAGCCAGCCCACCGCAGTCTATCAAACATTCTAAATTATATTAAAAGTGTATGAAACAAGAAATATAAAATCACCACATCTGTGCATAATATACAAACACAACATAAGCAGAACGCAAACTACAATAAAATAAAATATAAATATAAAATAAAATAGTTTCAAAGTACTGTTTCATTTTTAATAAAAGCTCAATCCAAAACATAGCGAAGCCCTCCCAATAGCGATATAAGAGAAAATAGAGTTTGTCTCCTATTGCAAAGCCTGTCAGCAGCCCCTTTTTCCAGGATATTCCCTTTTGCTTATCTCTAGCAACAAGTCAAAAGATATCATAAAAGATATTCATAAGGCATCTTAGAGTAAGAAAACAGGCCTGGCCGGCTCAAAGTGAGTGACAAAATAGATTTATTTATCTCTTCATAGTATAGCATTTATTTATTGCATCCATATTGGTATTTTATGGAAACTGTACAGCACTTTGGTGAACTGCTGTTGTTTTAAATGTGCTCTATAAATAAAATTGACTTGACTTAAAGTAGTTCTTTACCTTATGTATATGTTGCACCACTGACCTGGGGAGTGTTATTTTGTGGCCCTGCATGCTTCAACACTATATGGATGGCATTAGAATAAAGTCACTGAACTTGACTTGACTTGATTTTGGTCTTAGTTTTCGGATTAGGAGTAAAAGCATTTTATCAGAAAACTACTCCTAACTTCTGCCTAAATGCCAGAAGATGGCATTCAGCATAGAGTTCGGCACACAAATCCCCTTTTAGAAATGTTGGATAACAAAGAACTAATAAAAAGATATTCATTTGACAGAGATGGAATAATATTTGTCACAAACTTTGTATGCTATGTGATTGCTTCATCTACTTGTTATAAGCCATGCACAGTTAGCTGAAAAGAAAGTGCAACATTGCATGTAAGATACAAATTCTGATTTGAGGATGTCAAAATCAAGCATTTCTCCAATTTTGCAGCAAACTCCAACTTAAATCCCATAAAACGTATGGGATAATTTGCAAAGTTATACAATTCCCCACTACTCCATGTGAGGTAATGTTACAGCAAGCTGAATTTTTGCAAAGCAGCATATAAAGACCACTGCCCTAAGTGTGAATGATCACACATATGTGAATATCACTGTATCAACAAACAGGTAGTCATGGGTGCAACCTGCACTTTAGTAGGCAGCAAATTACCCTGAAAACAGATGGGGTAACATAGGGGAGTGACAGAGAAATGTCACTCAGGTATGCTTAGCTTTGAATTTCACAAATGTCTAGAACATTCCCTTTACATTTTATAAGTTCAGGAAGGTTCAAGAAGGCCAGTGGAAACATCCGGGGTATTGGATAAATAGAGCCTTGCAGAAGATAAAGGAGCAATCCAAAGTGAAGAAAATCCCAATACAAGAATCCAAAGAGGGGTCAAAAGACAGAGCAACAGATTGAAAAATCCAATAAATCACAATACGCACAACAGCAATCTAATAACTAATCAAAAACTCCTAAGCATATTTGAAATGTACCACCATGAAAAGTGTAAGATGTATAAGTCGGAGGGCAGTTCCAGGTGATGACTGGCAGTAACACAAAAGCAGCTTATATACAAAACCAAAAATAAAGAATGATGCACAAAAAAATGAACAAAAGAGTGATAAAGCATGAATTTGAACAACACCCAGGGGAGGAAACCTGGCAGAGACAGGAAACCAACTGCTATGGCATGGGTGAAGATCCACAGATTTGTGGTACGCATATCTTTGATTGCGCTGGTGGTCTGATTCCAATCCCCAAAAGTTGTCTTCTGACCAGAATCATAAGAAATGACCTATTCATAATATCAAGTGCAGCTCCTTCTTACCAGGACTGCGGAATACATGCCAAGTTTTTTCCCATTGTTTGTAATATATATGCTTTACTGTTGGGCTAGACTTTATAAACTTCATTCTATGCTGTAGTTCTCTGTAATGTGCAACCAGTAGTGCAAACCTAAAGTGGACTCCAACTTAAACACAGCCACAACATGATGAATAGCTGAAGCCATTTTTAATGGGAACTCTAAACAGGAAACGTAGGATCATATAGAGGCAGGTGAGTAGTAACAAATGCAAATGGGTAAAGAGATAAGCCAAATTCAAAATCAAGGATCATAAATAGCTAAAAAAAAGCACTAGACAAAACACAAAATTCAAAAATCAAATCAAAAGTCAAAATGCACCACGGGATAAAAAAGCCACTTAAGACTAGAGAAGCTCAAAGGATGGCTGTCTCAACCTTCTCTAAGCCTTGTGGTTTTACTCTTCTGGTCACTCCATCTTGTAATTCCTGCATAACAGGTTTTCCTTATGAAAAGCCAATGTGAGGATGGGGTAGGAGAAAATGGCATCCACGAGCAGTACATTCTTGGCATGAAATACAAAATAAAGGAAAGACTATTCAAACTTATTGCTGATAATACAATAACCGAAAACAGGGAAAATTTATTAAGAGAAAAGCAGATTTTACAAATGAGTCTGTTAAATTTGTTTTACTAAATTACTAAAGCTGTTGTGTATTATTTGTCCTCTTTTGCCATTTTGATGGTATATAAGCCTCTCACAAATAAAAACATTAATGTTACGCCTCTAGCCTAGTCTCTTACATTTTGTTCTGAGTTTCTATGTGGGCACTTCATTACAATATCTAAAGCATGTTTTTGCTTTACATTTCTCCTACATTATGCAATATGCATTTCTAAGCTTTATTAGGCCACCTTCTCACTATAATGTGTCCTTTTTTCCCTTTTTTTGAACCCATATGTGGGCTTTTGTCACACTGACCAGGTCATGGCTGCAACTGAACACATTACCTTGTCATTTTCTTTACTCGCTTTAGAATTATGTTTGAAAAGAACCATCAATTTGCTCTCAATACACAACAAGCCCTCTTTGAATCTGGCAGCATCACAATTATTCAAGATGGGGAAACAACATTGGAACGCAAAATTGGGTAAGCACAGCACTCTTTGACTCTGTAATTGGTGAGTTTTGTATATACAGTATATTTATTAACTTGGCCTAATTTTGAGAAGTTTATTTTTTTCAGGCGGATGACATATATTTATTTATTTGCTAATTCCACATCTAAACTGTTATTAACTGCACAGACTTCATTGCAGAATAATGGCTTGAAATAAGAGGAATGGCCTGATTAAGTTATCCAAAGACTCTAAGGAAATCATGAATGCTGTCAGCCTCATAGATGAGTAGCACCATGAGTCACTGGCATGTACTTCTTAGTTTGAGACTTCTGATAAACTAATTATATATATAGTATATATTTATGCAACAGTAACAGTAACAGACTAGAAAATAGCTCTCCCACACACCGGAAATAGCAGATTTGTTGTCCAGCACTGCAAGGTGGTCTGCTGTACAGTTTTTTCAGCTACTAGTAGATAAAGTATATAGAAAAAGAAAAGTGACTAAATTAAATTTCATTAGTGTGTACTGACCTCTTTTTCTCCCAGCAGTCACCTCTCAATTTAGTTTCAGAGTAGCTTTAAATCCTATACTTGTGTCACTTCTGGACAAACCTGGCAATTTGTCCTTGGCTACATGGTCAATAAGCTAGAGATCTTTCTTGTGGAGCTCTCCATTGTGAAGTGCCTTTTTATAGCCATTAAAGAGACAGAGACATTTGCCAAATGAACATTTCCTAAATGGAGATACAAGTTTTTTTCCTCCAGATTAGTTACACCACTTTCCTTGGGGGAGGCTGTAGGATTTCTTTGACATAAAATGGCAAAAAGAGATAGAGGCTTCTGACTATCCTAAATCACATCAGTACTCAACTGATCTGGAATCCAAAAGCAGGCTTCTCCCCAGGCAACCTGACCCTAAATTCAACTGGCCGATGTCAAGGCTTACCCAGGCCCAAAATGGGACTGAAGCATTTAAAGTAAAAAAAAAATTAACTTTAAATGTTTCAAATCTATAAATGTTCCCTTTAACAGAGAGGTAACCATAAAACATCTGACCTAAAAGACAAGACCAATGAAGAATCCTCATAAATGGCAAATTTATTCAAAAAATAAACAATAGTGAAGGAAAGTTAAAGAAATATCAGAAAATGACCAAAAAGGGTAAGCCTAATAAGACATCTCTAAGCAACAACTTGAAGTCTGAACTAAAAGACTAAAATCCAAGAACAAAAATTATTCTCAAACTGTAACACTCAATAAACCTCCAAGGGACTCAATTCCTCCATCTAATGTTCAGTCTCAACAAGAGACATTGAAGAAGATGTTGATTAAAAAAACAAGAGATTAAATGTGGTCAAAATAATGAGCAGGGGTTGATACCAAAAAGACAAGCTGATCTTTTGCCGAGCCAGAAACATAAGACAAGAATCAGAGACAATTAAATGAAAAGAAAGTCGGAACACTGAGATGAGAAAGAGACAAAAAATCGCATGTAAGCAACAACAACAAAATGCATTTATATAGCACATTTTCATACAATGTAGTTCAAAGTGCTTTACAATACATCGAAGAGAGTGTTACATGAAAAAAAAATAAAGAGTAGGCAATAATATTAAAATAAGTAACAAAAGAAAAAGGTAAGGTTGGATGGCCAGGAGGACAGTTAAAACAAAAAAAAAAAGTTAGGTTGGAGAAAAAGCAAAATCTGCAGGGGTTCCAAGGCCAAAAGAACACCCAGCCTCCATTGGGCATTCTACCTAACATAAATATTCTTAAAGTATAATTATCCACAACACAAATAAATTAGAATTGCATGTACTGGAGCTTATAGGTCAACACTGATGGTGTGCACTCCCATGGAATTCTGGGAGAGTTGCTTAGATAAAGGCTGATGCTCCAGTCACAAAGTAATGGTGCCTATGATCCAATCCAAAATGGTGTCATGGGAACATGATAAATTTTTTTATTAAGGAACACTTATACATCAAAATCTGATTTCCTGGATACAATAGATCCAGTTTAGCCACAAAGATCTTCAAAAAAAGGGGAAGGCACCAAAAAATGTAAAAATAATATACCTATCATAAAACCATCATATAAATATAAAGGCAGAGGATGGTCCCAGAATGGTAACATCATCTGTGGTGGGTTGGCACCCTGCCCAGGATTGGTTCCTGCCTTGTGCCCTGTGTTGGCTGGGATTGGCTCCAGCAGACCCCCGTGACCCTGTATTCGGATTCAGCGGGTTAGAAAATGGTTGGTTGGTTGGTAACATCATGGCGACTCCATCCCCTGAAAATATATTTTAAAGGAACAGAGCACATAACTAAATATATAAAAATCAAACAAAATAAATAGAAAAATCATAATTAATAATATACAAAGTAAATATAACAAAACAAAATAAGGTGATATCAATAAATATCAAGTTACAAAAGTTGAAGCGAGTTTTGTAAAAGAAATCACTGTAGCAAATATATCAGAATCACAGCTTCTATATGCAAGAATAAAAATGACAAAGATAAAAGACAAAAATTCCAAAAAAATAAAAACACATTTCATTTCACTCTTCTTTAGGCTCTGAGAAGGGAACCAAGGACTTATTAATCGCAGTCCTCTGTTTTCTCTTCCGCTATTCTAGACTATTCAAGGGACCTAAGGACAAAGAAACATTAATCAAATAAAACATACCCCAGCGCAATAAATTGTACGGTGCACACTCCACTAGCAACTGAATTAAGGCTACAAAACAAAATGATGTCCAGCGTCCATCTTTCTGTTTTTATACACCCTCAGGATCCATTTTTCCAATCCTGACAGATGCCTCATAAAGCCCTGGCATGCTTTCATCTAGTTTGCTCTATGCAGTGCAACACAGAAGGGTGCCTTGAATCCGCGACCAGTACTCGCGTGCACATGGAAAGCCTACAAATACTCCAACTTCAGTTATCCTCTGGTAAGTAATCGCTTTGATATTTTTTATTGGACCCTTTAATCAAACTGAAATGGGCTTTGCTATTTACTTTTGTTTACTCCCGTGCAGCTCAGTTCCTCATGTCGGAATGCCTCTGCACATGCAAGTTCAGATGACTCGTGTAGTACACCATGAGTTCCTAGATAGATAGATATATACTATGCATCTGGAAAGCATTCACAGCGCATCACTTTATCCGCATTTTGTTATGTTACAGCCTTATTCCAAAATGGATTAAATTCATTTTTTTCCTCAGAATTCTACACACAACACCCCATAATGACAATGTGAAAAAGGTTTACTTGAGATTTTATGCAAATTTATTAAAAATAAAAAAATTAAGAAAGCACATGTACATAAGTATTCACAGCCTTTTCCATAAAGCTCAAAATTGAGCTCAGGTGCATCCTGTTTCCCCTGATCATCCTTGATGTTTCTGCAGCTCCACCTGTGGTAAATTCAGTTAATTGGACATGATTTGGAAAGGCACACACCTGTCTATATAAGGTCCCACAGTTGACAGTTCATGTCAGAGCACAAACCAAGCATGAAGTCAAAGGAATTGTCTGTAGACCTCCGAGACAGGATTGTCTCGAGGCACAAATCTGGGGAAGGTTACAGAAAAATTTCTGCTGCTTTGAAAGTCCCAATGAGCACAGTGGCCTCCATCATCCGTAAGTGGAAGAAGTTCAAGACCACCAGGACTCTTCCTAGAGCTAGCCGGCCATCTAAACTGAGCGATCGGGGGAGAAGGGCCTTAGTCAGGGAGGTGACCAAGATCCCGATGGTCACTGTCAGAGCTCCAGAGGTCCTCTGTGGAGAGAGGAGACCCTTCCAGAAGGACAACCTTCTCTGCAGCAATCCACCAATCAGGCCTGTATGGTAGAGTGGCCAGACGGAAGCCACTCCTTAGTAAAAGGCACATGGCAGCCCACCTGGAGTTTGCCAAAAGGCACCTGAAGGACTCTCAGACCATGAGAAACAAAATTATCTGGTCTGATGAGACAAAGATTGAACTCTTTGGTGTGAATGCCAGGCGTCACGTTTGGAGGAAACCAGGCACCGCTCATCACCAGGCCAATACCATCCCTACAGTGAAGCATGGTGGTGACAGCATCATGCTGTGGGAATGTTTTTCAGCGGCAGGAACTGGGAGACTAGTCAGGATAAAGGGAAAGATGACTGCAGCAATGTACAGAGACATCCTGGATGAAAACCTGCTCCAGAGCGCTCTTGACCTCAGACTGGGGTGATGATTCATCTTTCAGCAGGACAACGACCCTAAGCACACAGCCAAGATATCAAAGGAGTGGCTTCAGGACAACTCTGTGAATGTCCTTGAGTGGCCTAGCCAGAGCCCAGACTTGAATCCGATTGGACATCTCTGGAGAGATCTTAAAATGGCTGTGCACCAACGCTTCCCATCCAACCTGATGGAGCTTGAGAGATGCTGCAAAGAGGAATGGGCGATACTGGCCAAGGATAGGTGTGCCAAGCTTGTGGCATCATATTCAAAAGACTTGAGGCTGTAATTGCTGCCAAAGGTTCATTGGCAAAGTATTGAGCAAAGGCTGTGAATACCTATGTACATGTGATTTCTCAATTTTTTTATTTTTAATAAATTTGCAAAAACCTCAAGTATACTTTTTTTCATGTTGTCATTATGGGGTGTTGTGTGTAGAATTCTGAGGAAAAAAATGAATTTAATCCATTTTGGAATAAGGCTGTAACATAACAAAATGTGGAAAAAATGATGCGCTGTGAATACTTTCCAGATGCACTGTATATACATTATTCATCCCAAGGGGAAAATCCTGCCACACAGCTTCGGTATTACAGGCAGCAGTTACACCCTGCTTGCCTCAGATGCATGTGCCCATGCACTGCTTTGCTGTTTCTTTCACTGGACCCCTCATCGACACCACTTTCCAACACTCAAGCTAAACACCCAGTAGAACTATTAAATGAGAAACACTATCTATAAATAGTTACATACAGCACGAGTAAACTCTGTATCCATAGCGCATCTCAACATACAGCTGAGCCAGAATGTTAATGAATGCAAATCCTATGATATTTTCTGTAGACCAGTTGTGACGAACTATACAAACTGGAGGCGCTCCAAACTATCTGGTCTATTCTGAGTGCTGTGTCCTAGCATCAGTCTCTGAAAAGTTTTCTTCAGAATGGGAGTGAGTAGCACCAGCTTATATGTCAATTAACTGGTCATGTGATGGAGAGTCAAGCATCTGACTCAGCCCTGGTGGAGCCTTTTGTCCAGACAATGTCTCACCTGCTGCTTGCTCCTTTAAAGTACTAGGATATTTAAACACTTGTCTGTAGCATGCATGTCGTCAATCTATCTATCTATCTAGCTTAGATTTAATTTATGTCAAATGTACTGTTATACTAAAAAGCAAGACCATATTTTCTGCTGGTGACTTCCTTATAAACATTTCAAGGATAAGTTTAGTATTTTACAAGTTAATGCATTTTTTTATTGCTATGTTAAAACACACAATCCCTGCGTGGAGTTTGCATGTTCTCCCAGTGTCTGCGTGGGTTTCCTCCGGGCACTCCGGTTTCCTCCCACAATCCAAAGACATGCAGGTTAGGTGGATTGGCGATTCTAAATTGGCCCTAGTGTGTGTTTGTGTGTGTCCTGCGGTGGGTTGGCACCCTGCCCGGGATTGGTTCCTGCCTTGTGCCCTGTGTTGGCTGGGATTGGCTCCAGCAGACCCCCGTGACCCTGTGTTCGGATTCAGCGGGTTAGAAAATGGATGGATGGATAAAACACACAAACTGTATGTAAAGGCAGATGTTGAAATACTAAAACTGAAGAAGAAAGTTGAGTTTGAGTCTGGGAATTTAATTGCTGCAGCAGACACAAGATCAAAATTGCAGTCCAGGGCAATCCAGGAAAAGTATTATGTTTTGGATTTTTTGGCAACATTAACATTATTTTGCTATTTTTATTTTTATTATTTAAAACTTTATTATGTAAAACAGATGTATTCAAATTATAATTCATGTATAAGCAATTTCTTTCAAAGAATTTGTGTTTGGGGAAAAACGTGTCCAGGTATGGGGACCTGGGGCCTCATGTATAACACCGTGCATAGAGCTCACACTATAACACGGTGTAAGCACAATAGCGGGAATGTGCGTACGCATAGATTCCTGCATCTGGATTTTTTCTGTGTGTACGCACATTCCCACTTTTGTGCTTACACCGTGTTGTAGTGTGAGTTTTTCCGCTACATAAATCCCGATCAGCGTGAAAAATAAAGCATGTGCACACGCCTACTGTCCCGCCCTAACTCCTCCCAGAATTACACCTCTTTGAATATGTAAATCAATATAAATAGCCCTTAAGCTCAGCGTTCTGTGAAAAGACAATGGCAAAACCACAAGGAAAAATAGAACAATTTCAGCGAATACCAAGTGGAGGCAAGGAAAAACACACTATTTGTTGGTTTAAATAGTGGTATAAGCAAGAAAAGGAAGCTGATCGAGTGACATAGTGTGTCGGAGAAACTCGAAAGCTCAAATTCACAAAGTTGCACAGTTCCCGAAATAAAAAAGAGGTCACATATCAAAGTTGCCGTGAAAAGGTGAGTCGTAACCCACCGTCTGAGTGTTATATGAAAGCTTATTAGGGTACAGAGAAAAAAAAGGCACACAGTGGGGAAAAAACATGAAATGTCAACTTTCTCGAAATCTCGAAATTTCCACTTTAATCACATAGTTTATTTTGTCATTAAAGTAGAACATCATAAACTGAATCTTTAAATCGTTTAATTTACTAGTTTCTCAAATCCCATCGTCTAAAGTAGCACGTTAAATGCTTTGTTTTGTGTTTGATCTTCTATGTACTCTATGTGTGTGAATCACTACTTGCTTCTTAAAACGTCTTTCTCTTCCTCCAACAAGACACAGAATCCATTACATTTGTGATATTACAGCTCTCTGAATAACTAAAATACTGAGATGTATACGTGATACAATTTCATGATGATAGGAGTTAAATCATGTTATTAAACATGGGAACACGGTGGCACAGTGATTGTGCGTGACCTTCGATGAAATATTTTATTGTAGCAGTACTGTTTCAGATTTACTAACCTCCAATTCCTGTCCTTCCTTTTCTTTCTCCAAATACCCAAAACAGCTCTGTAATAGAAGTTAAGCCATCTGTAAGCTTATAACGCCGATTCTTCAAAACTTTTAAGGAACATTGAAATATCTTCATAGTACATGTTTAGAAATTCTATCCTTCACGCCAGTCCCAGTGAAGCATACAGTGCGAGGCAGGAACAATCCGTGAACGGAGCGCCAGATCCTTGTGACACCATGTCCTTTAATTATTAACAAAATAGATTATTTTTAAAAAATTATATCATCATCATATGTAAATATGCGCTTTATAAAGTGGCCCAGGTTGTACAATATTATAGCTGTATCGCAAGTTTACAGTGAGGTAATTGTACTTATAAGTACAAACAGTTCTACAAGGAGCACTTGATGGACTGATTGATTGCATTTATAGTTCTTGGGATGAAACTGTTCTTGTACCGCGAGGTCAGTACACGAAAGGCCCTGAACCATTTGCAGTATGGGATCAGTTCCATAGACAGAACGCATGGCTGAGGCAGCATGTACTTGATGCTGTATACCGATAATTCTCTTTCCGATCAGCTACTGTAGAGCTGTTATTCCCCACTCAGATTCAGTGATATAAATACTCCGAATGGTGCAGTGAGAGTAATATGGATAAAGATGAACCGCTGTGGCAACCCTAACGGGAGCAGCTGAAAGAAGAAGAAGAAAAAGAAGGTGCAGTGAGAGTAACAACGTTAAAGCAGTTATGGTATTTAAAATAGTTTGACCATTCCGTGGACCATTATATTGTTACAGATTAATGACAATCAGATGCCTTAAACTAATAAACAATATGCGGTTAATTTCAGTGTATATGATAAAGCCGTGTTAGGGATGTGGATCTGAAAAAGAAAGGGGAACCACACTTGAACAAAAGCACTGCTTTGACACTGTGTGCTGCCAGTTTGCAAAACCGAGCAGAGAACTTGTGTATGCCAGGGTATAAGCTAGTGTGAAAATGTGCGTGGCTTTACAGCAAGTTTAGGTTTTATACATCGTGATTTGAGTATGGAAACAGGAGTATGCAACATTTTTGTCTGTACGCAGCATTTATAAATGAGGCCCCTGGAGAGGATGGAGGGGATGTTTCATGATGGTATTCAATTCTGCCACCATTCTCTTTTCCAGTGTGTCCAGGATTCACCCTGTGATGGAGTGGGATTTCCTGATAGGTTTATTCAGGCATTGTGCTTCTTTTGTGCTCAGGTTGCTTCCCCTGGAGACTACAGCATAGAACACCACACTGGCCACTATGGACTGGTAGAACATTACCAGCCACTTGTTGCACACATCAAAACACTTGAGTGTACTTAGGAAGTACTTTCTGCTCTGGCCCCTCTTGTGTTGCCAGGCCAGTTCAGTTTACTATTTATGTGTGTTTGGGTAATTAATGCAAAGAAACCAAATTAAGATTGATAATGTGATTCATTGAGAGTCTATCATTCTTCTGATTCAAACAAAATCCAAAATGTTCCTAAACTGCAATTGCTGTAATGCCAATTCACATCAGCAAAGGCAATAAAATGCCTGATTATTTGCAGTAAAAGTTTTAGGAATATTTTAATTGTCAGGTTGTATAAAATCATACTCATCTGAAAGAACTACTGAGGCATCAGTTCAGTCTAAGAATCATCTGTATGTAGCACAAACATTGGTATAGTTATCTAACATTGTTTACAGGCCAGTAAACTGTGGTTATATCTTAATTAATGAGAGATTATCATTAAACAGAAAATAAGCTGCCACTTTCTGGAAAATGTGTAAATGTAACACATATTTTTAGCTTAACCTAATTTCTGTGTCATTTTTTTCTACTGTAAAAATATTACATAATAAACCTCTTTTTTAAGTCCTTAGCTATAATGAGAGCTTCAATGTCGGCTTTAAAGTAACAATTAAATGAACCAGATGGGGTGGGAGGTGGTTGGAGGAAAAGCATCTGTCCATTATGTTTAATTACTTATTTCTGCTAAAGGCAGCTGTCACCAGGTACCATAAGGTGAGACTAAGTCCAACAGTATAACACTGGGCTCCATTCTGTCAATGATTAACTGAAAACACTAGAAGATCACTAGAGTGGATAATCAGCAGAGCCTTTGTGCCATACATGGGGGAAGAAAACGTAGGGGGAAATCTGGAGAAAAGAGGCTCTAAAATGGAGAATCTACACTTAACGCAAAAAACTGATCCCATTTAACATGGAATGCAATTTGGTCTATTAAGGGACAATGTCAAGTTGTTTGTGCAGTTTCCTAATAATCTCCATTAAGCCTTTTCACAAGTACATATTTGTAACACTTTTAATTCTAGTACTAGAAAAACACAAATCTTTCAACTAAAGTGAAGAAAGGAATTAGCAGATTGAAACATCAAGACATTCAATACATTCAATACTTTGTAATAGTCACATTCACACTTGTCTCTCTCAATTATTATGAATCAGGTAGAAATGTTATAGGTCTTCACAAAAGAACCAATCTGAGTTGACTTTCATTCACCAGCCACCTCCATCCAACTTAAACTAGGCTTACATGAAAAGATTTATACATAAACTGATACAAGTTCAATTCACCACATGCCATCATGTAGTTTTTGTTATTTGTTACATGCAGTAATGTCCATTGCTTCTTGCTGTTTTTGTATTTGATGTTTCAATGGTGTCATATTTTGAACGGTCTAGTTTTGTTAGTTTTGTTGATGTCTGCAACATCAAACACTGCATGGCATACATTGCATTCATTCATTCAGTCACTCATAAGCCCATGTGCTGTGTACACCCCTGGGGATGAATAAAGTCTATCTATCTATCTATCTATCTATCTATCTATCTATCTATCTATCTATCTATCTATCTATCTATTGTAATGGATGGCCGGCCATTTATCCCGGCCAATACCCCCAAGCCACCAGGTGGAGCCCTTCTTGCAGCGTGGAGGTCCCCAGAAGTCCAGCAGGGCATCATGGACATTGGAGTTTTTATGCAAAGCCCTGCTGGATGCCGTGGGGGCCACAGGAGGGAGCTGCAGGGAGGACCGAGGGCTTCTTCGTGCCCTGTGACCCGGAGGTTCGTCACAGGAAGAGCGACGGACTTCCGGGTTGAAGAAAAGAGCTTTTACCTGACCCGGAAGTGATTGAGGATCACATGGACTGGGGATTGAGAACACTTCCAGGTCAGGGATTATAAAAGGACTATGGAAACTCACAGACAAGGAGCTGAGCTGGGTGGAAGGGTGGCAACGCGTCTGGGAGCTGGAGGATTGGTTTATTGTTTATTATTGAGTATTTGTGAATTATATGAATATTGTGGAGGAGAGTGTGCTTTGTACACTGTGGGAGAAAAATAAAGTCAACATTTGGACTTTTACCTGGTGTCTGGAGTCGTGGACAGGGGTTCAAGGGAGCGAGAGCGCCCCCAATCGTTCACACTATCTATCTATCTATCTATCTATCTATCTATCTATCTATCTATCTATCTATCTATCTATCTATCTATCACCTCCATAAATATCACATATAGACTAATAAGTCACCCATCTATTTTGTAAAACCACATATTCCAGTTTAGATTTGCAAGGAGCTGATTCTAGAAGTACTGAACACAAGGCAACCCTATATGAACTGATAACAGGGCACACGACATCCAAACTGTTAGACCAGACTCATTTAGAGCTTTTGGTTGAGCTTATCTATCCATCTTTCATAATTTTATTCACAACTTATGCCAAATGCTGCTGGAATGGGTTTTGTCAGCAGCATAGAAGTTTGATCATTAATTAATAATTATAAATATTATTAGTCATTGTATATTCAGTAAGATTTACACAGTACACAAAAACATATGAAATAATATTATATCATAAACAATATTTCTTCTTCTTCTTCTTCTTCTTCATCTTTTGGCTGCTCCCGTTAGGGGTTGCCACTGAGGATCATTTTCTTCCATATCTTTCTGTCCTCTGCCTCTTGTTCTGTTACACCTATCTCCTGCATGTCCTCTCTCACCACATCCATAAACCTTTGCTTAGGCCTTCCTCTTTTTCTCTTCCCTGGCAGTTCTATCCTTATTATCCTTCTCCCAATATACTCAGCATCTCTCCTCTGCACATGTCCAAACCAATGCAATCTCGCTTCTCTGACTTTGTCTCTCATACGTCCAACTTGAGCTGACTCTCTAATGCACTCATTTCTAATCCTATCTATCCTTGTCACGCCCAATGCAAATCTTAGCATCTTTAACTCTGCCAACCTCAGCTCTGTCTCCTGCTTTCTGGTCAGTGCCACTGTCTCCAACCCATAAAACATAGCTGGTCTCACTACCATCCTGTAGACCTTCCCTTTCACTCTTACTGATACCCGTCTGTCACAAATTACTCCTGACACTCTTCTCCACCCATTCCACCCTGCCTGCACTCTCTTTTTCATCTCTCTTCCACAATCCCCATTACTCTGTAATGTTGATCCCAAGTATTTAAACTCATCCACCTTTGCCAACTCTACTCCCTGCATCCTCACCATTCCTCTGACCTCCCTCTCATTTACACACATGTATTCTGTCTTGTTCCTACTGACCTTCATTCCTCTCCTCTCTAGAGCATATCTCCACCTCTCCAGGATCTGTAGTAAATGTGTTACCACACTCTGGCACTTGGAAAAAAACATAATCATTGAACTCTGGATGCACTGAAGCACCATAATTTCTGACCATCTCAACTCTGGGACCTATCTAGTCGTGATCCTCTGTGACCCCAAACTTCTGCATACTCTGACAGCACCTGGAGAAGATAACAACTAGGGCACGAACAGCAGCAGAGTGAACAGGTAGTGTGGCAGGGACAGAGCCTTCCTCTGGGAAAGCTCTGGAACTAAGAAATGAGCCACTTGGGCAGAGAATGAAGACCTTTTTAAAACTGCTGTAGCTGCAAGAGTCCAGTTTGTACACTTTATGCAGGACCTCTGATTATGGTATTAACCTTAGATTATATTGAATAGAATAACAGTTCCCCTTCATTTCTGTTCTGCCTGTGGTATCTTGACTGGAAATTAACAACTGAGTATTAGGTCCAGGTCAGTTGTGGTGAGAGGGGATGCCCTCAATAAGGTCTGTGTATAATATAGTCTTGGGTGAAATTGCACTATATAAGCAAGGGTGCACCTTACTGGATGAAGTCTCAACTGCCTAGAAGCTGACACCCCTTGAGTCTTGTAAGCAGAAATGTGAACACACAGGTGTCTAGGAGTATATGGTTGCTTTGACCACAGCTTTACAGTACAGAGCAGGATGTTGGATGTCTGCTTTGCTCCTAAAACCTGGACCATGTTCAGTATTCTGCAAGCATCCATACAAAAAATGATCTCCCATTTGCCTCCAAACAATTTATTTATGTCCTCTCTGCCTCCCTTCCAGAAGGAGTCCTTACCCAACTCTTCTGCTGAATTAAACTGGCAAGGTGCCAGCTTCCAACTCCATCTCTAATCCATTTCAGTCCCTGGAACTACTTCCATGGTCAAGAACACCTCCAGAAAGCTTTGTGTCTGAATTTCCTTATAGCCCCAGCAGTGGTGTAGCGTAGTGGGGGCGAAAGAGGCGGCCCGCCCCAGGCGGCGCTTTTAGGGGGCGGCAAAGAATTACTGTATATTTTAGTCATTTAAATTGAAATACCTAAATAAGGGGGTGGCGAAATTTTCCTCTGCCCCGGGCGGCTGACACCCATGCTACGCCACTGAGCCCCAGGTACCTCTACACCCATCTTATGGCTGTTTGCCTGTATTGTAATTCCACAAGGTGGAGTATGATGAACCTCAAACTTCTTTCGACCTGGCATACCATGCATTTTCCATAGAACAGATGATTTTGGACCTGCCTCCTAACACCTTTCTCTTTCATACTCATTCTAACCTTTCTTAACCCAGTATGACCTTCTGACGCCAACCATATATAAGTTGGAGGCTCACTAGAATTTAATGTCAATCATTTGATATCGCATCTTCAAAAGAGGCATACCAGACTGAACTTGCAAAGATCTGGCGAGACTTGAGAATACTGTCAATTTTTCTTTGCTCATGTATTTATTTTTCCATTTTTAACCACTGGACACCAAACAGGGAATCCAGATGTACCTCAACAACTCTTTGCCTGTCTTTATCTCATTACTTTACTGCCCTAAATGGGTAAAGGGTCCATGGTTAAAGGGTCCATGTATTCTTCTCCTATACCTTAAAAAGCCAGCTAAGCCTGATAAAATCCCATTAATGTTTCTAGAAACATCTAAAATGCCTCAGCCAGTTAGAGTTTACAGATTTAAAGACCTTTTGTCTACATTTCAATAGACATGCTTTATTTTAAGATGAGTTAAGTAGTGCATGTAAACCAATAGTTATGCTTACAGATCATTGTGATATATAAATTATTAACTATTAAAAACTCCAACAGGCATCCTGGATGCTTCATTGTAATGTGATTAATGAGCACAGCAAAAATAAAAAGATGAGGATGTTGTGATCAACCATGTAAATCATGTATTTCATGTTTGATTTATTAACTTATAAAAACAGGATAATTACATCCTACGCATAACTATGGTTTTATATATTACTATAGCAATGTTTCTTCATATTTTTCTTGATAATTATGTTTAATTACTGTTATTCTTAAGTAATTATATTTATAGTTGAAGAATAAAGTGACTGCTAGCTCACCATTTGTTGAATTCTATGAAAACATGATGTCCAAATTTTCTGAAGAGAAGTACATGTCAGCATTTTTGGTAAAGACCTTACCATCTCCATCTGTTATCATGGAGTTGGCTGCAAACTGATTGCTTGAATAGAAAAGGAGGCTTTCAGAGAAATCTTTCAACAAAGAACTGCTCTGATGATTCAAAAGGCAACATTTCACTTTCTATGTCTTAATAATCCACATGGATTTACCTCCAGATGCTTCAATAGACTGGCATCTCATTTATTATTGGAAAAACATTTGAAAAAAAGAAAGAAATAATATACACTTTGTCAAATAGATGTTAGATTATTTTTATTGTTTATTTATTATGTACTTAATTACTTGCATTCAATGTTGCCAACAATGGACAAGACTCCACCATTCCCCTACACATGTTTAAAAAAAGGGGAATGAAGGATGAATGAATGAATTTATGGATAGACAGACAGACAGATGGATGGATGGATATTGTCATATGGCAGACAGTATAGTGTGTAAAGTGGATGTCTGCTGTTTTAGACTCTAACTGTGACTCAGTTGGAAAGTCGTTTATCCTGACTATGCTCAACATTCTGATAACCAGTTGTGTTAGAGCTCTCAGTATCATGGTATTCACTCAGATAAATGCTTTGTATCATTTCTGTCAATTGGTTTCTGTGTCTCTGTGCCTTTTTCTTTGTGTACTTTAACTTTCCTTTTGTACCTTGAAGATGAGCTTGATAGGATAATTACTTGGTTTAAACTGGCTAAGATACTGTGACGGACCTGTCCCTTGTCAAGGGCAGACTCCCACCTTATGCCAAGTACAATAGACTCCAGCCTATCATGACTCTAATTCAGGGGTCTCAAACCTTTTTTCCTCTGAGAGCTACTTTTACAAAATGAAAATGGCCGAGAGCTAATCACGTTTTCTAAAGTTTATTTTCATAGCTTATTTCAACCCAAACAAACTGAATAAGCTTGTTTTGCCTGAACATTTACAAAATGTTGGTGTTCACTACATTTTGTATGTCATTTTCCAGTGTATCTTACAATATTGAATTAAAACGTGAATGCTTTCAAAACAAAACAATACAATTACAAATACACAGATATTACTTATTCATTTGTCATTTTATTACATGTCACTGTTTCAACTTCACAAAAGTATTCACATGTCCATTTGTATGTGTGATGTGTTTTTAGTTAGTGAGATGACTGGCACTGCATGGAGTCAACAAGAGAGGTGTATGGTGGAGTGTAGCCACTTAGGTTCACTCTTATGGAGTCATTTAAATGTCCATCTCTCAGTCTTGTTCTGAACTTTGATTTCATGACATTCATGTCAGAAAAGGCAGACTCACAGAGGTATGTAGACCCAAACAAAGCAGACATTTTCAGAGCTGCTCGGTGAAGATTTGTATAGTTATCTGGCTCTACCAAGCTCCAGAAATGTTGAGAATGCTGTTGAGATATTAACTGCACATTATTTTGAAGGTTTACTAATATATAATATATAAAATACAATGTCTGTCTGTCTGTCTGTCCGCTTTTCATGAGAGAACTACTTAATGGATTTACTATAGATCAGGTTTTTTTCTATAATTTGCTTGAACATTCCGGTTGATACTGTGTATCACAATTCGCTTGCGGTACCGATTTAATTTGCGCAAATCCGAGAAACATGCAATTGGCTGAGGGGAGGGTCCTTCCTCACTCACTTGCCAACTTCAGGGCATGTTCTTTAACTCTGCTTAACTAGCGGATGAGAGAACAATTAAACTTTGTCTGTTATTTAAAATAACATATTTACTTAGGTCTTGATGAGTTTGAGTCCGGATATTCTCTTAAGTGTATGCCACATTAAAAAGATTTTGCAATTCAGATTGTGGATCATGATTTTGTGTTAAAAGGATTGTGATGTGAGTTTTTGGAAAGATCACCCAACCCTGATTTTACTAATCAACTTTTCAAATTTATGTAGGATTCATTAACTCTTTGGTGAGCTACTTATTTTTCTTTTTTATGATTTTAAATAGTTTTAACATTATTTTTTGGATAAAGTTTTAGTGAGGTCATTTTCATTTCATCAGTCATCCTGGTTGTGGCTTGGTATGCTATTTTTGGTCACATTACTCTCGGATTAATACAGTGCACCAAAAATAACCCTGATCTTGTGACATGCTAGAGCATCACCACAAGCACATAAAATAGTGGCATCCAAAATTTTTAAACAGTCTTTGATGGCCCTTAACATAACTAGTTAGGAAAAGAATTAAAAGCCAAGTTAATTGTTTCAGATTTTCAATTTGTTTCTTTTCTTGTTGTCAAGCTTGGGTCACAAAGTTGCACAGCAGAGTACCGAAGGTTTTCCAAGAAGTAGAAACTTTATTACTGTTCAGTCAGATACAAACACAAGTCTCTTTCTGAGGCGATCTGGCCTCACAAGAAACAGCTGTCAAACTTGACGCATTGGCCCCAATTCCTGGTCAAAAGAACACAAGGTCTTCATCAAGAGGGTACAGCGGCTCGGAAGCAGCGGCTGGAACAGAAGGAGTCTGGAAGAAGATAGACAGGAGAGTGAGACACACTCGTTTTTTTAAATGTTCGAAGCCAACCGCATGAGG
This sequence comes from Polypterus senegalus, assembly GCF_016835505.1. Taxonomy (NCBI): domain Eukaryota; kingdom Metazoa; phylum Chordata; class Cladistia; order Polypteriformes; family Polypteridae; genus Polypterus; species Polypterus senegalus. The sequence continues at coordinate 128,175,430 of NC_053156.1, read as the reverse complement.
AGCACGTTGCACAGCAAGCCAGCATGCCGTGCAGCTGATCCCGCAAAGAGGAGCTGAAGAGTGTGTTTATTCCCCATTCAACAGAGGGGGTTTCTGAAGGGTGGCCGTATCCCCCTGCAGCAGCAGTCACACTGTCTTGGTTGTGAACTTGATTTTGCTCTTTGGGTTTCTTTTCTCTTCCACATGCCTATTTGATTTTGACCCATTTTTTTCACCTTTTCATCTCCTGGCCCTTTTATCTCATTATACTTAAAAGCATTGAAAACAAATTAACAAATTAATGCTCACAATAATGTATTTCAGGTTGTGATAGAGAAACACAAGAAGTTACAAGAAAACTGAATATAATAATAGTCATGATGCCTGTAAACTGTGTCAAGGTTTGAAAATGTTCATGGATTGCAAATCCAAGTCTAATTCAGTTGTATTCACATTTTCTCCACAAGATTAACTTAATGCTTACTATGCTCACTTTGACCACGATGGCAAAGTCCCATCTATGAAATTACCTGCAGCACAGTCAGTGTCCATAAGGCATCAGGTGCGGATTGAATGTTATTACATCCATTTAGGACAATCTATTTGTCCCCAAAGTCACAAACAAAAAAGTGGGCTGAGCCTGCCATGTTAAGGCCAGGGTTCTGTTCCTGGCTTATGTTTCAGTTAGTTTTTTACATCTTTTTTCAGTTTTGATGCTTTAATTACTTTTTTATGTGACTATTTATATGTATTTGTATTTGTTGCATTATCAATATCTTATTTTGTGACTGTTCAGTTTAGATAGATGGGTGGCTTATTCTTCTATATATGGTATTTATGAGATAGATAGAAAATTATTTATCCCCAGGGATAAATTTGGCTTCTAACAGAAGCTCTTTAAGTAAATAAATACATAAATAGGTACATAAGTAAGTAAGTAAATAAATAAATAAATGTACATTCACACTTTGTTCTGAACACGCAGTGGAATGACTATAAAGAAAGAAAATTCAAAAGAAAGAAAAAGTTCTGACTTGGTTGTCACAGTCAGAGCAAGGCATTATGCAGATGTATTGCTGTTGGTATCAAGGAGCCCCAGTCACGTTTCTTATCAATCTTCTGCTGAATGATTCATTGGTGGAATTTGCTCAGTGTTAGTGTGTCAGAGAGAGGATGTGCATCATTGTTCATAATGGTAGTCAGTTTTGTTTTAATTCTCTCCTTTGCTACAACATCCAGGGGGTCTAGAGTGTGTCCCATAACTAAGCCTGACTTTCAATTAGCTTGTTAATTTGGTAGGCCTTTCTTTAAGCGATGTAACCAGCCTAGCACACCACAGCCATCAAAGAGTTGCAGAAGATGTGAAAGGTGTCACTTCTGACATTAAAAGAATCCAGTCTTCTAAGGAAAAAGAGCCTACTCTACCCTTTTCATACAGTTCCTCTGTGTTCAGAGACCAGTCCAACATGTCATTAATGTGGACCCCCAAGTACTTGTAGGAGTGGACCACGTCTACATCCACTCCTTGATTAATGACCAGACATCTTTGGTGTGGCAAAAGTATATTTGCATGAGTATATTTTTGTTTTTACAAGTTACTTACCTTGTTGTTAGGGGAACGCTTCACAAATTTATATTCATGTTGGAACAGCAAGTCCTTGTGATTTATTTGAATGCACTCCAGTGGATTTTTATGGGTACTATAAGTACTGTGTTTGTTGCTGTATTTTTGCTCTGTTACTTGAATTGTTGTTAGCTCAGTATAGCCTTTTTGCCAACTTTTTTCTTTTTGTATTTTAACACTTTGAACAAGAAGTGCAATTTAATTTGTATCTCAATGAGCCTGTCTATGCACAACATACAGTATAACTCATACCTCAGTATATACAGTAGCCAATATACAGCCACCATACCACCATCTAGGCTTCATAGCAGGTCATCCACCTGAAGTTAAGCATGTTTGATCCCAGGCAGTCTTTGGATTGGAGACCATCTGGGTAGCTGCTGGAAGAGGTGTTCGTGAGTCCAGCAAGAGGTGCATAACCTGTTATCTGAATATGGATTCCAAAACCCCAGCGCAGTGATGGTGAAACCGTGCAGTAAAAATGGTGCCATCCATCCAATGAGACATGAAACCAAGGTCCTTATTCTCTGTGGTCATGAAAGATCCCTGGTTATCCTTTGTGGTAGAAATCAGCATCTTAATATAGAAATATATCCTCTAATGTGAAAAATTTGATAAAACCTTTTTAGGTCAATAATCAGGCAGGATAAAGCTTGTTTGTCATTTATTTACGCTTGCAGCAACATGCTGAAGAGGGAGCATCCATCACAGCAGTCTGTTTCAACATGGTCAGAATGATCAAAATGTTAAGGGTATAGATCTATTTTATAAGCAGCTGAATTTACATTAACTCTGGTTGGTTTGGTGGTCTACACCCAAATGAAAAATAAAAGTCTATTTAATTATTTTCTTGTTCTTCACATATATTTTGGATTAAGCCACCACAATTTAAATTTCTGTGTATATAAGAACTATCCAGTCTTCTTGGTTGCAGGACATCTGCTGATCTTTTAGTCATCTTTTTAGTCATTTTGTGTATTTCTCTGGTACATCCTTGTCTATTGTGTACTTAACCATTTCAGAGATAACTTCATGACATATCTAAAACAAATTCTTATAATATACTAGGGGGCTTTTCACCCTGCTCGCTTTGCTCACCAACCCCTCTGCCTGCACTACACTCCAGCAACTTTGCGTTTCTGTTGCTTGCGTATGTGGATTTCACTTTCACCAAACAACAAAACTTTTAATTCTCACGGATACACATCTTCATTGGGAATAAGCACTACTTTTCCCTGATGGCAACACAAATTAGACGATCTTCAAGCCACCGACTTAAAGTTTAAAGCCAAACAATATCTATATATTTCTGTCATATCACCTATGTCCATATATTCGCTTTCCTTTCGCTTTTACCTTTTCATCAATATCACATTGAATTTTGATTCTGTGTTTGGAATTACATCGTGACAACACACCGTATAACGATCTACAAGTCTCTGACTTAAAGTTTAAATCCAAACAATATATTCAATCTTTTCGCTGTTCCGTTATTTCACCGAGTAATAATTTCTGTTTGTTTGCGCTAATGTGATCTTTACTATCCTTTTTTTGAGACTTTCGAAGTTTCTTACTTCCATTATATCTAACCTGCTCTGCATGTGTACTGTGCTAACATAACATTCTACTTTGTCATCTACTCTTTGTCTTTTATTTCCAGCCCCGGGCATGGTTAAATCTCTTGGCACAATGTCTTGTCTCGCTGGATGTGAAAGTGTCTCTCTGAGAAAATCAAGTGTTGTCTCCTTCCAAGATTTTTTTTTTATAATTGAGAGATATTTCAATAAGCATTGCAAACCAAAATACTCAACTGCTGTTACCTCAAAATTATTCTCACAAACTTTTAAAAAGCGTGGGGTGCATCCTGATGTAATGGCTAAATTACCTATCTCGGGGTAGTCATTCTGGCCCCCTAATCATCCCTATTGCTAACTGGCTAACTATCTGTGTCACCACATCACTTAATAGCTAATGTGTAGTGAGCTTACTAGCACAAAATGGCTGCCGTCATATTATCTAGTTGGATGTTGCATGTAGGTGGTGTTTGAAGTTGCTCCCCACTCACTACATAAAGCACTTTGAGCAGGTTAGAAAAGCACTATATAAAGAATTATAATTATTACTTTACAGTTTCTTTATATTTTTCATTGGATTTATTTACATTTTCAGAATTTTAATGGTTAGTGCTGATAATAAAGCCATCGCTCTAAGACATTTCTTTACATTTTTTACGAGTTTTGATAGAGTGTATTATTTGTCATATATCCATAAACCTATACTGCAGCATCTTGATAATAAATGGTACAGCAGTCAATGCGTTTACATTTTACTCCTATTTTGAAAGTAAACATCTCTTTTAATAAAGATTATTTCTGGGCTTGTCTCTTCCCCAGCTGGAGTTTTCCCATTTCTACCTCTGGTGAGACATACTTTGAGGTTTTTGAAGACTCCTTGCTGTTGTTTTAAATTTAAAAGCACAATCTCCATTCTGAGGCCTAGTCTGGCCTAAAGCCACCTGTTTTCCTGGGGTCAGAATTGCCTTGGGATGAGATTTATTTTGTAGGCTATTTTGAACTCCCCACCCCTTTGTTATTTTGCGCTACCAGTGCATTCATTGCAGTGTCAGTTGCATTTTCCTGTGAAAATTTAGACTGTCTCCATCTTACATAGTCATAACTGGACCCCAAAGGATGCCATATCTCTTGCAGTTCCTAACATCCTGACATAACAGAATTTTAAAAACGTCTTGACACGAGTCCTCTTCAGCATTTAAAACTGTTGTACCATCAAAGCAGACCACTAAGATACTGTACTTCGAAAAGCAACAGGATTTTTGTCTTCCTAATTGGCTGACCTCCAGCATGTGAGGACTGACAGCATCACATCCTCCATGCTGATCCTCATCACAGATGCCTGACAGGGCAGAGTGCCAACTGTACTGTTGACCTACTTGCTCCCATATGGCAATGTGTCTTCTCTTTGAATCATCAGCAACAACTAAGCATGCTACACATTTTAATTTCCTACTGATTTATAACTCGCATCAAAATATTCGGCTGATTTTTTTTCTGTGCTATGATTTCTTGTCAGAGTATATCTAGATAGTATTTTATTTTGGCAAAAATCCAAATTATCCATCTGTCCATCCATTCACAGAATTGCTTAATCCAGATATACAGTAGGGATGTAAGGAGACAAGCCTGAAAACATTGGATTCAAGTAAGAACCCCATGATTTACAAGATGTCAGTCCAGTGCTGGGTGTACTCACTCACATACGGCCAATTTAATGTCACCAGTTAAACTAAAATGTACATCTTATAGATATGGTAGGAAGGATGGATACGCAAGGAAAAAGCACATTGACATGGTGGCAATCGGGGAGTCAGTGATCATGCCAGTCAGTATCTGAGGTTCTGTGAGGCTTAAGTGCTAATGAGTACTAGTGTGTTACACAAAAACAGAACCCATCCATTTTCTAACCCGCTGAACCCAAATACAGGGTCACGGGGGTCTGCTGGAGCCAATCCCAGCCAACACAGGGCACAAGGCAGGAACCAATCCTGGGCAGGGTGCCAACCCACCGCCAGACACACACAAACACACCCACACACCAAGCACACACACTAGGGCCAATTTAGAATCGCCAATCCACCTAACCTGCATGTCTTTGGATTGTGGGAGGATACTGGAGCGCCCGGAGGAAACCCACGCAGACACTGGGAGAACATGCAAACTCCACGCAGGGAGGACCCGGGAAGGGAACCCAGGTCTCCCAACTGCAAGGCAGCAGCGCTACCACTGCGCCACTGTGCCGCCCAAAAACAGAACCATAAACATTAAATATGACAGAAACACTATGTTTGCAGTTTTCACAAATAGTACTTGCCATGCTTTGGATCTTTTAAATCTTTTCCTATATTGACATAGAATGCTGTTATATTTCCATTCAAATCCAAACAATAGTTGTACAAATGACACCACTTTTTGCTACTTACTAACATCATTTTCACATAGTAAGTTATCCAACATGCATCATGTCAGTCAGAGATGTGTAACCATCTAGTTTAATCAATCTGGGCATATCTAGGGCAAGACGTGTGACCGCTGAAGTTATGAAAGCTCTAGAATTTTTAGTGTGTATAACATTTTGAAAATTATGAGAGGCTAAGAACATATTCTGTGTGTCAATAGCTTTATTTTTATTGTTTTAGATCCACACCTGACTTTAACCTAAGAATTACTCTGCAGTAAACTTGTGTTATTGGTTTAGACTAGTTTTTGAATATAGTTATTTATTCCAGTTTTTATAATAATGTTGGGGATCTTAACAGTAAATGAGTTGCTTCTAGTGATCGCCATGTAATTGTAGTTGGGGAAATTATGCAAACTTCTAATGTCAGATAATGTACTGTATATGTTAGCAATTGGGTTGACAAAAAATTAAACAGAATTCCCCCATTTAGTTAGTGGGCAGCCCTTTGCAGTATTTGTGTGGCCTACTGTTGTGAGTTATGGGGGACAGACTACTCTTTGAAAGAGAGCTCACAATAGCAGGAGCACCTAAGGCTGGTAGAAGAAGTGCCTCTTGGGACATTCATGACTATAGAATATCCACCAAACTTACACAAGTTTTTCCCTTGTGGGGCTTTTAAGCCCCTTTGTGTCATTGCTCTTGGGAATTTGGAGTAGGAAGGTGAATCAATCCAAAGGCTTGAATGGCTAAAAGAGTAGAAACCAGAGACTGGGAAAGATGGGAGTTTTGATAAGGCAGCAAGTGATGGTCATGAAGTGGGACCATACTCATCTGCTTTCTCAACTGTCACCATGAGTTGTGACTAATTAAGTACCTTAAAGAATGAAACTGAGGGAACAAGTGAAATTAAGTTAATTCTCAAGGTAATCTGAGTCATTTTTCCAAGTGACAATCTCAGTATTAGGGAAGGATGTAGGAGTGTCAGATATAAAAGGTATCAGTTAATGTGAGTTGCTTATTTAGTCCGGGTGCCCCCGGGTGTTTCTGTCCAAACTTAGAGACACACGGTAAAACTAGGATGACCTGGAGTGAACGATTCCCTCTCCTAGACTAAATTCTGCAAGTATACCAGGGTATGCTGTACCTTCAAAATGGCTCCATCAAATGGACTTTAAATGTGAAATGCTGCAGAAGACTGGAATGACAAACCACAGATATTAAAGATTGCTTGTGAAATGCAGTGACAGAAACAGTAACAGTGACCTTATAAAAAAAATAGCTAAATAAACTGTTTCAAAAAAAGGCGAATTGATTCATTGCCAGAATAAAGAGCAATATCCATTAAAATTCAAAACAGAGCAAACACAAAAAACACACAACAAACTCACCAAGGTCAGAATATACAATGACTGATCCCTAGGGAGTAGCTCACCTTTTTTAAGTATGTATGCCTCAGCTACTCACATGAATGGCTGCTAATTAGAGTGCCAAGTGTTCAAACAGTAGTGAGGAGGCCACAGACAAACGTCACGTGGAGGACGCAGTCAGAATCAGGCAGCATGTCAAATGAGGAGTCAAGAGGCAGAGGCATTGGATAAGATTAACAGCTTTTGCTTCATGCCATTCACTCGTCTCTTATTATTTTGTTTTGATGGATTATTAAATCTATTTGAGTTTAATTGTGTGACGCTCTTGGGCTTATTTTTACTTAAGAACAAAAGTAAAAATTCATCTCACGAGCTTCAGCTGCAGAAACATGTGTGGTGACCAAATGTTATACACTTTGAACCTGACCCATCTCAATTTCAGTGCAAGGCTTAGCAAACGGGCATTGACCTTCTACATTTTTTTCTAGCCTTTGCCACTAAGTTTAAAAAACATGTGACTCACTCGATCTGTTAATTATAATGAAAATGTTCCCAAAATTAAAAAATGAAAAATAAATCTTTTGGCATAAACATTGCATTTTTATGCTTTTTTTAATAATGATCTATTCAGATTTGAACATAACTTGATACAAAGTAGCATGCACATATTGCATGTGGGTTTACAAATTAGCATACACTGAGCCATGTTTGCCCTTTATGTGAGCTGTGGAGAATGGTGCTTGCCAAAAACAGGCTCCAGAATGTTCCTTATCTTAGGAAGCTGCTTCCTACATTAAGGTAATAACTGGAATTTGTTAACTTGAATAATGTGGGGTAGCCAAAACCAGTTAGCTCTACCTTGAACACAGACTGACCCTGCAATAGCAAACAAGAAAACATGGGGATGCTATGAGACTTATTTATTAAACAGGCTAGAAAGAATATAAAAATTGGAGAATATGACTGGAATTCTTCTCAGCAGTCTTTCAGTAGGTAAGTCTGAACTCACTGACACAGTTGACAAAGACGCAAAAGCCCTTTGAGAATAATGCAGAATAACAATGAACTCCTTTTCACATGTTATTTGCAGATTAATTTTCACAATGTGCCCTTTTCCCATTTTATACTTTTTTACACATTTCTCTCATCATCGATGCCTCTCCCTGCTTTATTTATGATATTAAGAAGGAGATACTACATCCTAACACCCATTCCACTCACCTTCCCCTAGACTGATACCTCATAAAAATGACTGACACTGTCATACCCTACTGTATATGAACCTCTGTGAGGACAAGTTTGTCTCCACCAAGATCTGGTTAAACTTTCATAACAACAAACCATGCATCTCAGCAAAACATGGTCAGGCCAAGGAAGCTGCCTATAGAAGCCGGAACAGAACTCTGTTGAGGCAGACAAGGAACACACTGATAAATGTAATCCTACTGCCTAAGAAGAGCTACTCTGAAAAGCTGAAAGAATGTTTTCAGCCAACGATCTTGCATTGACGTAGAAAGGACTTCAAGATATCCTCAGCAGTGGCGACCCCTAACGGGAGCAGTCAAAAGAAGATAGGAAACCATTTCCCCATATTACAATGTAGTACTAGGTTGTTGTACCGTGTTAGCCATTATGAATGTAGAGAAAAGCCAAGCAAAATGACACCTTTTATTGGCTAACTAAAAAGATTACAATATGCAAGCTTTCGAGGCAACTCAGGCCCCTTCTTCAGGCAAGATGTAATTACATCTTGCCTGAAGAAGGGGCCTGAGTTGCCTCGAAAGCTTGCATATTGTAATCTTTTTAGTTAGCCAATAAAAGGTCCCATATTACAAAGAACTTTCAGCTATCTGAAGACCTAATCATGATTTATTGCATGTTTAATAAGCCTAAGGTCACAACCCAAAAAGGTTTCATCCCTGCCAGTATACAAAGAAATTCCACCATTCAATCTGTACTACCTGCACTAAATATATGTAAAGAGGATGTATGCCGATGTAATACAGACAGGCATTATCCTTTATTGACTTGTTTGGAACACAGGCAATAGGCCTGAAAAGCCAAGGCCAGTCACACTTAATGTCTGCTAAAAATCCTGTTTCTATGATGAGCCCCTCTCAAGAATACAGGGTCTGAACCTTACCTGATAAGATGACGATTGCAGACCAAGTAAAACTCAGACACAGCTCACTAAGGCACTATCTGGAAACCCAAGTTTGAACAAAAAGCCATAGTTCAATGAATGTCAACCCTGATGGACAGAACTTTATCTCGATACTTAACTTAAGCTGGTGGTCTTTATGTACACCTAAGGAAACCAGTGGCAAGACATCTGCTCCTTCCTTTAAAACCATCAAAGACACTCTAGATGTATCTTCCTCTATCAGTTTACTGCTCTGAACTGGGCTGTAACTAGCTGCTCGATGCCATAGACCCAGTGCTAATGGGGTGTGGGTATAACAAAGGCAAGAGCAGTGTCTTTTATTCCCATGGGTCACCAATGTTGGACTGAAAAAAATGGAAGGCCATCCATAAAAAGAGTTGGTTGAGGGGTACCATTAGTCTATAACTTGCTAAGATAGCAAGTACCTGACCAGAGGAAGACTGTATATAGAACCACGTGTTCGCTTTTCTAACAATGAGAGCTGACTGATCACCAGGTAACACAGTAGGCGTAATTTTACAACAGTCAAGGACACTGTGTGTGTAAAAGCCAATCAACCTAAACTGCATGTCTTTGGAATGTCAAAGTAAACAGTAATAGCAGGAGAAAACCTACACTAACACAGGGAGAACATGCAGACACCACAAAGCAGTAAACAGGGTAGCATTTAAGCCAAACACCCTGTCCAGCAACTGCAAGGAGCAATGCTGAAACACCACTTCTACACTATTTTACATGAGTTGGATGTTTTTAACATTTGACATTTTCTTTCTTTTTCAGATAATATCTTATTTAGTAGCCTGTACTATTAACAGATATATCCTGTTTCTGTCACGTGGAACTGAAAATAAATACATAAACCATGTGCGTTTGTAAGAAAAAAATATCTAAAAGGTCTTCAGTTTTGACCATCAATAATCTGCCAATCAATTCCTCACCTCAGTCTTCTCTGCTAAGCCCCCTGAAGTGCTGCCTTCGATTATATCACATTTCTCTAGGTGTATCAGGCCTGTGCATGCAGTTATCTTTGGTGGATCGTGTCCTTACCACGCGGACTGTTTTTAGTGTAATGTTACAGAAGGCCACTTGTGCACTCCTGTCTATAAATACTTTTGAGTCTTTCATCAGTTACACTGTATAAATCCAAAATGAATATGTGTACAGTATTCCATCCCATCCATTAAGTTTCATTTTGGTATTTGTTAATTGATTTACCTTTTATGTTCAATTGAGTGAATTACCCGCTATTAATTCCTTATTTTTAAAGTTACTGTACCCTGTATTAGGATATAGCGGGTTGGAAAATGACTGACTTACTGACTTACTGTTCTGTTTTCCCTCTTATTGAACCTGAGGGGGTGGACCCCCAAATTGCTCAGGTGTGTGATTGTCTGAAGCACAGTAATTTATTTATCTATTGCTTTTAAGAACCTTTAAGCACTGCCCGGCAGAGTAATGTTCACTGTTTAACAATGTGTATATGAACACATGCAATTTCTTAATTGCATTAATCACCACATAAAACCCGCAATAATTAATGGAAACCAGCTGGAATCAAGTGAGTATAAAAGGTATGTTAGGTAAGTATTAGGAGGGAATGAAAACGAAACATAAAGATGAACCTGATATCAAGTAAAAGAGTGTTTGGTTGAGATCAGAACAGTTTATGAGATGTATTCCTATTTGAAAGGACAAGATAGGCAGCCTCGGCTTTGTTGAGCTACAAGAGGGAGCAGGACCAATGGCTGCCATAGACTGTGGCTATGTTTGAGTCTGCTGACTTTCAGAGAACAAAGGAGAATAGAAAGTGGCTGCACAAACTTTTAATCGAATATAGGATCCAGGTCATAGCAGCATTGGTGTAGTGGGCAAACAGCTGAAGGATTTGTGGGGCACAGATGGAGGTGACTGATCGGGATTTGGCAGTCTGTACTAGAGAGTTTCATTATGGTGTCCTGGCATAGTATCCAGATCTGGTAGCTGCCATGTCCCTGCCACCTGATTCTTTTATAATGATCTCCAGGTTATTGTAAGTTTTTATTTGATTCAGCATGGATGTACTGTATATTTGAATGTGGAAAAGCTTCACTGGACAGTTTATGGAATGGCTTTCAGGATTAATATTAACTGACACATGACCAAACTGTTAGAATTAAAACATAAAAATCCTCAAATTGATAAGAATGTTATCCTGTACTACATTGACCACTACAAGGTAAATTCATTAAATGTGTAAAAATCAAAGTGCATACATAACAGGAGGTGCAAAGAGGTGTGTTTTATTACAGCAAAGGCAAAAGATCACCAAAGAGATGTATTCAGTATTTTAGTAGTAAAAAAACAATCAAGAAGGAGGAGATGAAACATATCAGAAAAACTAAAGAATATATAGATAGTGAAATAGGGAATGTTCTAATCTTGTAAAAACTTCAGAAAAATACATGTGAAGAAGTTGACAGCCTCCCAGAAGTAACAGGGGCTACTAAAAAGGTACTAAATGGTTTAAAGTTGTAGTGAGAGAAGTGTTGCTCAGAATAAATAGGCTCAGATCTAACAAAATATCAGGACTGGATAACATTCATCCTCAAGTGCTTAAGGAGGTTAGTGAGTATATATATAAACCCTTGATGCATATTTTTTAGAAAGTTCCTGCACACTAGAAAATATAGAAACAGGGTGATCAGGTAGATCAAAGCAACTATAGGCCAGCAAAGCTTAACTTATATCAAGGTAAATTAATGGAAAAATTGTTAATGAAAAGATTGAGCATCATCACGTGGTAATATCAGGAATGTTAGTGAAGAATCATCATGAGTCAAACAGGTGGTGTTGTGTTTTACTAATATGCTGGAATTCTAGGAAGCAACACAAGCACATGGTAAGAGAGGTACATGATATTATTTATCTTGCTTTTCAGAAGTCATTTGATAAATTTCCATATTAGAGGTTGGGCTTAAAAATAAAACAAGTGGAAATTCAGGGAATAGTATAGATAGGTGCAGAACTGGCTGTAACACTGGAAGCAAATAGTATGATGTGATGACCATTATCAGAATTGGGTGGTGTCGCTCAGGGGTCAGTGCTGGTGCCACTGCTATTTTTGATATACAACTGATTTGAAAATAAATATAAATAAAAAGCTAGTTAAATCTGCACATTATAACAAATTAGCAGGAATCAGCCAAATTATTATAGAGGAACTTGGACAGCATGTAGGCTTGAGCAGATTTGTGGTAGATGAAATTTAATGTAAACAAAAGTAAGGTATTACACAGGAAAGTAAACATGTTAGATCTGAAAAAACATTGGGGGGTCTGAAACTTCGAAGTAACTCCTTTTAAGTAGGATCTGAAATCATACTGAACTCATCACTATCAACATCTAAACAGAAGGCAAACAGAATGTCGGGTTATATGGCACAATATGTAGAGTACAAATCCAAGGAGGTTATGTTTAAGCAATATAATGAAGTAGTGAGACCGCACTTGGTGTAAAGTGAACAATTTTGGTCTCCATTTTGCGAAAAAGAAACGGCAGCACTGGGGAAAGTTTAGAATAGAGTGACTAGGCTGATTCCAGTGCTGTGCCTAGTGAAGATGTTTTCTTTGGTGTAGTGAGGTAAAGTGTGGGGGTGGTTTTAAACTTCAGCATCCTGGGGCCTGCAGGGTCTTAATCCAGCTTTGAGTCCAGGCTGTAACTTTAAGATTAGTTTAACATTTTGAGAAGCACAAACACATGGAGTAAGTTACTAAATTGTGTGGTGGAGAGTAGGAGCTTAGGGACCTTCAAATATAAAGTTGGTGTCATTTTGGAGAAATTTAGTGGATATGATTGGTGAGCTTTATTAAACAAACTAGCAAAATACCTGCGCTTCGCAGCGGAGAAGTAATGTGTTAAAGAAGCAATGAAAAAGAAAAGGAAACATTTTGAAAATAACGTAACATGATTGTCAATGTAATTGTTTTGTCACTGTTGTGAGTGATGAGTGTTGTTGTCATATATATATATATATATTTACACACACACACATAAACATATATATATACATATCTATACATATACACATATATACATACATATATATATCTACATATATACACATACATATACACACACACATAAATACATACACACATACATACATACACACACATATATACACACAAATACATATATATATATACATACATACACACACACATATATAAACATATATATACATATACATACATATCTACATATATACACACACAGCTATTTCGTATCAGTGCAATACGCTGCTTGTTAAAACGGATAACTCCCGCTCTTACGTGCAAGTCTGCGTGGATATTATGAACTATCGTATTTGTTCAAGTTCTATTTAAATTTTAAATAGAAGGAATTTTTATTTAGTCGACAGAAATATCTTTGGTAGGAATGGTAAAAACAGACAGGAATATTATTCGTGAATAAATCAACTCAAACCTTAAACAACTTATAATATTTTGCTCTCCATAAAAATATATCCTGTCAAAATTATACAAATTCAAATATGAACATGCTGCATAACAAAACCTGGAAATATAAATAAAATGTGTTCCTTTCAGCAATAACAAATCAAATCATTCAGTTGTCTTTGCTCATATGTCATTTTAGAGCTGGACGCCTGGCATCTTTTTTTGGCCACAGGTTCGTTTCTGTTTGGTGTGAGGTTCTGTGTTGTGGAGATTCTCAGGATGGATTGCAGGTGCTCATCAGTGAGGCGACTCCTGTGTGCTGTTTTGTTAGTCTTTATCACTGAGAAGAGCTTCTCACACAGATATGTGCTACCAAACATGCACAAGGTTCGAGCCGCATGTAGGCGGACTTTTTTTGTTCTTCAAAGTCACCAAAGCGCCGTGCAAACTCAGTGCGCAGTGCGCTCAGTTTATCAGCAAAGTGCGTATTTGGGAACACCGTAGTGACGACTTGGTTTAGCATTACTTGGCAACAGGGAAAGTGGGGCAAGGTGCAAGGGTGCATTTGTGTCTCCCATAAAAGCAGCTTCACTTGAAATCACTTTGTGATTGTGCACGGTTAAAACGTCCGCTGAAGTGTCAGATTCTTATTTAATTATGCTGTTTTCTGTATCTTCTGAATTGCATTCAGGTTAACCTGATGTTTTGTTTTATAGTGCCGTCTTAGATTAAATTCTGTAATTACAGCCACATTAGCTCCACAAATGAGACACACGGGTTCAGTAAACATATACTCAGCCTCCCATCGGTTTTTAAAGGCTCGATTTTCAGAATCAACTTTTCTCTTCAGCATCGTGTGAGCTAGCTTCGCAATAACTTGCAGCATCATAAGGTAGACTTGATTAACGCGGTAAGGCAGCTGAAGCGCTGCATTATGGGATCTGTAGTTTATTGTGTTACCAGCGCTTCATATACCCGGGCTTTAATAACAATAATACAGTATATAAAATGATCTCGGGCGGATATAATTACGCCGGGCGGATGTGGCCCGCTGCCCTTGAGTTTGACACATATGGACTAAATAGAACTTGAAAAGATATATTTTTTCAAATGTGATCGCGCAATTCAGATAGAGTTGACGCACTACAGCCTGCATGCCTCAATAAGTCATCTTCCCCTCGCTCTTACTTTTTTACCGTTCATCTAATGAATACACTGAGTATGGCTTTACCAAAACAATCATTGATGGCGAATAAAGTATCCATTATTCGAGTATGTAGATCGGGATATATATATATATACATATATATATATACCCGCGTATCGCAGCGGAGAAGTAGTGCGTTAAAAAAGCTAGAAAAAGAAAAGGGAACATTTTAAAAATAACGTAACATGACTGTCAATATACAGTATTTGTTTTGTGAGTGTTACTGAGTGTTGCTGTCATCAAGGATTTATCATTATTTCTTTCAATCAGGTTCGTATTTGTAGGATGTGTTGTGTTCAAGTTACATTCCGTGTTTGTCAATCGTTGTAAAGATGACAGGTTTCATTCATCGATTCGTTTCTTACTGCATCAATAAACAGCTCGTCTTCTTCTTTATCTGAGACCTGACACACTGCATGCACAGGTTTTTTTTACACTGTCTTCCTTTAGCGGGACATTGACTTTTTCCAACGTGTGCTTTGTTTCGCAGTAGTTGGATTTATGAATATGCTTGTATGTATCAGGCGCTTCATATTTTTGCTGCCTTTTCAATTGTGTAATTCGGTTTTGTTCAGCTCTTTGGAACTGCTGCTTTTATCTGTGCACTGCGTCAGTTCACTGAGCCGCTCGGTGTACATGCATCGAAGGTTCCCAGCTGTGCTGGTGCCATCTCGTGCTATGTCCATGGCTGTATTTAATGTTACCTTAGTCCTGGCACTTAAAACTTTCTCTCGCAGTTTCGCTGAGTTTGTGTCAAACACCACCCTGACCATCTCATCTTCCTCTCCATAAGCACAGTCCTTCACCCGTGAATATTTACCCGTGGCAGTTTGCTATTGGATTGTCGCTGATGGACGGCCTTATATGGGCAGGCACTAAATTACAAACGCCAGCGCAGCCTGTCTATGAACTTAATTTAAAGTGTAGGTTTACATCGTGCTTTGTTTCCGAAGTAGCAGAACTCATGAATATGGTTGTATATGTCACTCGCTCGCTTCTTATTGTTTCGCTGCCTTCTCAATTATATAATGCATGTTTTCTTCAGCGCTTTTTTGAGGTCTTCCTGGTTTTCTATGTACTGCGTGATTACGTGGGAGGCGTGATGATGTCACACGAAACTCCGCCCCCACGGCATTGAAACTCATCTCCATTACAGTAAATGGAGAAAAACTGCTTCCAGTTATGACCATTACGTGTAGAATTTCCATATAAAACCTGCCCAACTTTTGTAAGGAAGCTGTAAGGAATGAACCTGCCAAATTTCAGCCTTCCACCCACACGGGAAGTTGGAGAATTAGTGATGAGTCAGTGAGTGAGTGAATGAGTGAGTGAGGGCTTTGCCTTTTATTAATATAGATAAAATGTATCTAATGCTCTAATGTTCTAATGTTGTAAAGAAGAGAACAAAAACAGCCTCATTAGGCTTGTGAGATTTTACTGAAGACATATCCACAATTGGCAGCTACTGTCAGTTCATCTATTTTGTAATCCCATAGTCCCGGGCTGTGTGGAGCGGCAGTCTATTTTTGCTATACCTTGTGCAAGATATGATTTAACCCTGAACAAAATCTCAGCCCATCATTGGGCACATTCATCATCTGATCCACACCAGTCTAATTCAGATTCATCAACCAACCTATTATTTATTATCTAGGATGTAAGCTTGGACATGGGAAGAATGTGCTAACCCAATCTAGTTATCTGGCTCTGAAGTTGTGAAGGAACAACCTAAATTACTACATCACCATAATGCTCATACACCTCACCTTATAGTAGTAAAGTATGTCTGGATTAATTAGTTCGAGCTTAATGGCCTCTAGTGCAACTGCAAAAGATCGAACTCTATTCCATTATTGTTTCATTGAGTGTTTATATTGTAGCACCAAGCACAGTAGTCGATGGATTCTCTGCTCTTTACATGGCTCTTTGAGGTGGCTCGCTATCCCTAAAAGGACTGCTTGCCTTTTACTGCACTAGATGGAATATGCACGTGTGACTGTATGGGGCTGCCTTTTTTATAGACACTCCTGCTATAGATGATGCAATGCCAGATCATTCTTTGACTCATCCCAGGCTGATGTAACTTGTCCAGCAACATTGCATAACCCTCCCTTTAAACTGGCTGGCCCCAGTAGCCACTTCCAACTCCTTTCAATGGCACACAAATTTGTTGAAACTGCTGAATGATCTTCTGTCCCATTTTGGTCATATAGCCGGTGACAAGGGCACATCAGCAGGGTTGGGGAGTGCTGTGTTGTCAGATGGTGCAGCAGGGATATTGCATGCTGCACTGGCAGGTGGCACAACTGGGACGTTAAGTTCTGTGCTGTCATGCAGTGCAACAGAGGTGTGAAATGCTATAGATAAGCAGGCTAACCTCCTTGTGTGGAGATTCAAATGTACCAGTCTCTTTGCCTTTTTCCTTTACTGAGCTGCAAACCACGTTCCAGGTCTGGATCTCAACTTTGAGGCTCTTCCTTCACTACCGCTTTACAATGCCTTTATTATCTGCCTTGTCCTTTGCTTGCACATTTTTACCACCAGCCTTGCCGCTCATAGCTCACTTGGGGTCAGTGACGACTCGATCTGTCACTCTTTTCCCCATTTCCATTAGCCTGAAGCTCCAGCAGTGTCTGCACACCCAGGCTAATGGACCTTAGTAGATTGAGAAGCAGTGGTGGAGCTGTAGAAGCATTAGTCTCTCAGCTGTCTCCATCCCTGTTACTGCTGCTGCAAATGGCAGTCCAGAGAACAGATCTGAGCCTTGAGACTTTCCAACACCTCCTCTGAAGGACCAAGCAAGTTTGTTTCAGGTTGCCAAAGCATTCGCTGCTTTGCAGAGTCGAAATGTAGGTCCTCTCCTTGTCCCGCTTCTACCACCAATGTAATATTGCCTCTTTGAGGTGGTTCACTATCCTTAAAAGGAATGCTTGCCTTCTGCCCTACTATTTGGAAAAAACACCTGCGACTTTGTGGAGTTCCTGTTTTTATAAGCTCTCCTGCTGTAGATCATGTAATGTTATCTCATTCTTTTGGTGATTCATCCCTGGCTGATGTAACTTGTCCAGCGCTGTTGCAATATGAAGATCCAATGGATTATTATTCCATTAAACAGTCATTGATGCATTCATATTAATTAATGACCTATCTGGGAAAGTTACAATTTACAGTATTGAATGAAGAACAAAATAATAGACAAAGTTCACATGCAGTTTAACTTAGTGAAGTGCATTTCTAGTGGTAGTGGGCAAACTAAGGTTAAACAAAAATAACTTAAAATGCCTAACACTGAATAAATATCTTTACTAAGTGTCAGTCGAGTCTAAAAAAAGATGAAATGGACGTTACTATTTTTTGCCAAACTTTCCTTTAAAAAGAACCCATTCAGATTAGATTTATTTTGTCCTCTATGGTAATCAATATACTTATATAGGAAATTTGACTGACATGAGCCATATAATGAAGAAAATAAAGGCGCATCTGAGCCCTGAAAAATTGTATAATGGAAACCACGCATAAAAAACCATGTCCTCTATTTCCAATTACAGTGATTGCTGTAGGTCTTCGGTGGCTATGAGACTACTCTAAAAAAAGTAGGTTAATCGCCTTAATCACAGTTATTACGATCTTGTACTCAGTATACTTTTTTGTAGGTCAACAATAACTCATTTATTTCATATTTTAAGTAGTTTTAAAATGACCTAAAATAGACTTTGATTACACTTTTTGTTGGATGAGAATATTGAAACTATTCAGACTGCTCTTTAAGCCTCATGCGCTTATGCCAGACAACCAAAGCTGATTAATCCCAGTTTCTTTTGACAGTATTTTTAAACCTGAGTTGTTCAGTTTTATTTTCATGAGGTAAATTATATACCACTGTTCTGTATTAACCAGGTATTGCTAAAATGGTTCCTGTAGTGCTGAAGTGACAATATTGATGGTTTGAATAGTCAGCCATTAATGAAAACTCTAAGTCATATACTGGGACAGAGGGTTATTGCTGTCCAACAATGTAGAGCCAGGAGATGTACCCCAGTCATTAATAATGATAACATTGATGATTATAACTGCAGAAAATACTGCCTTCTTCCTCTTCTTCTGTGGGCTCAATGAGCTTGATCAACCTTCCCCACAAAGCGCTGTCCTGCACCTCCTCTCCAGTCAGACCCTTTCCTTCTGGTCTTCTTTATTTTTTCCATCCACCTCTGCTTTGGCCTCCTTCACTTTCTCCTCCCCTGTACTTCCATTCCCATCACTCTTTTGCCCACATATTCACTGTCTCTCCTCATCTCATGTCCTTACCACTTCAACCTACTTTTCTGTACTTTCTTAGATATCTCTCTCACTTTTGTTATACCTCTGATTGTCTCATTCGTATTCTGACCTTTTACGTAACTACACACTTCCATCTCAACATTCTCATTTCTGCGACATCTAACATCTTCTCCTGTACTACCTTTATAGCCCATATCCTAGCTCCAAACATCACTGCTGGTTTTACCACTGTCTTAAAAAGCTTACCTTTAACGTTCACTTCAATTTATTGCTCACAAAATACTTCTGATACCTTCTTCCAATTGTTCCATCCACACTGCACTCTGTGGGTTATCTCTGCATCTAGTTCTCTGATCATAGATGTTGAAATTTACTCACTCTTTTTAATGGCTCTCCATGAAGGTTAACTTCTACCTGCTCATCATTCTGTCTTCTTCCTAAATTTTCTTTAATTCTGTATCTTCTAAAGCCCTCCTTTAGCCACTAGCCCAACTTGGTACATATTCCAAGTTGGCTACGATGGGCATCCTGCTGCAAAACCTAGCCAAAACCTTAATGGTGGGATCAATCCAAATAGATAACTGCAGAAACTACTTTATAAAGGGTTACTAGAATGAGTTGGGTTTTGCTATATTTGGGCCATTTCAGTGTTTGTTTAGATTAGATTTCTCAACTGCAACTTAATCTTCTGTTTTTAGACAATAAAGTGATGGACTCGCTACTGGGTAGCAAGTCTGCAGCTGGAGAGGCTGGCCTCTTACTATCAACCGCTTTAGAAATGCAATTGCAAGTAAACAACCAAAATTAAAAATACAATTTGCTGAAAAAAGAAAACACATTGTAGTGGCGTTCTAGAATACCATCATTAGGGTAATTGCACTAATTGGATATATTTCTTTCTTTAGAAACTACCAACCTTTTATTAATTAGTAAAAACAGCCCTTTTATGTAACTAATGAGTCATGATGCTCCAAAAGCCCTTAATAGCACGTTGTCATCTGTTGTGAAGTTAAAGCCGTACTTCAATTGTTCTAGAAAGGCCCATCTGCAGCATAAACCCAAAATGCTTACATTTTATAGTTTCATTAACAAAGTCTCTTGGGTATTTAAGCTCAGTAAAGTCTTGCTTATGGTGACATACAGCTGCTGTCCTACAGCTCCAGAAGCCCATTTCAGTTTAGAAAACTGATACCGTCTGTATGGGATCTGCAAGGATCAACTGAATTTATACAGTAAACTATACATATTTATAAAGAGAGTATGATGAAAATAAAAAAAAAAACAAAACATAACACACCATGTTGTACTAACGTACGGCATGTATTTCTTTAAATTAGAGACTTAATGCTAATCAGTGAAATAGTCAAGTAAGAATAGATTATTTTAAGTGTAAAAGGCAATACAGACAGAATTTCTATGTACACGGGCTGTAGAATAAAAAATCCAAATCTATCTGGCCTTGGTAAACAGGTCGTCCATGCTGTCCAGTGTATTATACAAGGTAGTCAAATGTCAACGGGTTTGACACAATACCGCAAAATAATTCAACAGGGTTCCTCATTAGAGCTGACACTTCCATTCTTAGGACCTATTTCAGTAAGGTCAAGAGGGATATCTCAGAAAAAATGACGGTGACAACAGAAACATAAAAGAAATATCTGAAAGGAATATGCCTGGCTTCTTGCAGCTTCTCTGAGACACGTACACCACATGACAATTGAAAGTCTTCATCCTTGAGGAACTTCTCTCCTTGCCTATGTGGATTTTTTGGGCTACCCCAATTTGTAAAATGTGTAGATTAGGCTAATAGGTGGATCTAAACTGGCTGATGTGAGCAAGAGTCAGTAATGAGCTGGCTCTCCATCTACAATTTGCTCCCAGTGTTGCTTACTGTAAAGAAAAAAATGCATTCTAAGAAAGTTAAGGGAAGATCATCCTTGCATTTGTCAGATTCTCACTGGCTGTCAGATGATCTGGAACAATTATAGTTTAGATTTATGGTTAAGCAACACAAATATGACCTTTATGTCTATCATAACAATAAACTTTATTGACAAGCTTGGAAGGATATGGACAATACAAATAAACAGTAGTACTGTCTCATATTTCATGCTAGCTGCAAGCTGCCCATCTTTTACAGTATATGGTTAGTAAGTAATAAAGTAAGTTTGTTGATTGTGATTTAGAAATTAGGATTAACATTAATTTCCTTAAAGTCCATTTGAGTTTATACAGGCAAATAAGATTAAGACTGAATAGTCTCATAAGCAGACTGCACTGGGTTGAATCTATCCTACCCTCAATGTCGAGCCATTGAGAGATTAACAGCACACAGAAGGGAGCATCCTGTGGTGCCCTGTGCCAAGATGGTCATCTATCCATCTTTTGATTATATGAACTGCTGTATCTAGTGTCCTGTGGCCTTTGCTGACAGCAGGTTTCACTGAAAAGCACAACCACACTTGACCATTATCCAGACACCACATGGCTTTGGGGTTTCGAAAGAAACAGGAAAATAAGGGAAAAACACAGAAAGATATAGGAAGAATGTGCACAGAACTCTAGTGCTAAGATCTTTCCATTCATTTACCAAATCATGAGCAGGATCACAAGGAAACTAGTGCCTATCCCATCAAGCAAGTGGCACAAGTCAGGAAAATCACCAGGACAGGTCACACGTCCATCACAGGATGAGCAACTCTACCCCATAAGATAAGAATAAGATGATTACTATAAAAATAATAACAAGATGACAATTAATAATGATATGAATGTACTGTACTAACAATACTCATAATAATAAAAAGTTTGTTTTGAAGTAAAGCAGTCTTAAATATGAGACAGACTGATAGGTAGTTATATTGCTTCTATATTTCATTCTTTCTTGTCCCTCAAATTTTAACCATCCGCAGGTCTATCTGACACATTTGCACTATTTTTCTCAATGGATTTTCTGAGCTGGCCTGATTCTCTTCCAAGAAGAAAAGATGTCAAGTTCACTTGGGAAGGTGTGGCTAAGTAATGTTGTGCAAATCAGGACAGATGGTTTCCATCAACTCTAACCCTAAAGTGACATCTCATTTCTTCTACCGCACCAATCTGAATTCAATAATCCACGTTGTTGATTGATGGTTCTCCATTTGTGTGAGTAAACTATAGTATGTGATGGATTACTGCCTTAACCAGGGCTGATTCCTGACTTGTGCTTGATGCTACTGGGATGGACTTTGGTGTGCTATGACACTGAATTAGAAAAAGTGCATTTGGAAATGTTATTTTTATGTCATCCTACTTAACCTGTATAGTTTGGCATTTGGGAGAAAAATCAGAATATTCAATGAAAAGACATTCTGGCAAAGGGAGAACAACAAAACTCAATACTGGCAGTAATCAGGTCAGGTCAGGTTGAGGAGCATGCACTGGTATGGTGTGTTGCCACACCCACCACATGACGAAACAGCTCAGGATCTTGGTTGGCAGCCCCCCAGGCAGACATGTGGTGTAACCCCATCCTTCTAAAATTACCATCTATCTGCTGCAGCCAGGTGTTATGTGGGCATCCCCTTGGCCTGGTCCAACCACTTGGGTCCTCAACATTTAGGATCCTGCAAGCCAGATCACCCCTGGGGAATTGCACCACATGGCCGTAGTGCAGTAACTGATGCTCACACAAAATGCAGGTAATGTGCCTCATTTTGGACTCCATGAGCAACCACTCATTTGACAAAAAGTCAAACCAGCGGTACTCAAGAATTCTCCGAAAAGAACCAAAAGAGTAATGAGGCTTGGAAATAAACTTGGGTTCCTAGTGCTTTGACACTGTCCTGGTAGAGGTCCTGTCATCTGAAATATACAAAATATATAATGCCATAACATGAACCTACATCTAGTTGCCACTTCATCAGGGACACCTTTTTGATTGCCTTCTTATCTGAGATGATTTTCATCTTTTTTAGCATTTAGATATGAATTGGAATACACATTCTTTTAAATGGATTGGTTAATAGGTAGCCAGACCCCTGCTGCTCGGGAAGAAACAGCTTTACAGGAAGGGCTGGATGTCATTGTAAGCTAAATGTCACGTTGAGAGGAAAGGACTGGAGGCTGTGTAGGCATAATATATTTGTAAGAAACTAGAACTAGAAGAAATGTCATCAAGTGTTACAATAATAAAAGTAGAATGTATTTGAGAAACAGTGGCATTTTTGCATTAAGGGCTTTCAGATGTCATGCAAAACAAATAATGTTTTCTTTAGTAATGTAACGTATTATTAAAATCTTTAAAAAAACCTTCAAATTTTTCTTTTAAACATTTCTTCCAATTTTCTATCATACACTCAATGTAGTTTCTTATTTCTTTTTGTAATACTGAAATTGTCTTCATGCCAGGAACTGCATACCTCTTTACGTCTGATGGGATAATGGGGCTTGAAGGCTACAGGCCATTACCGTCAGCATTTAAATAAGAGCCACTTTTTTGTATTGTATGTTTTTTGTATCGAGCTTTTCCCAACCAAAACTATGCAACACAAGCTAACTAATGGGTATGAAAAATACTGTATCATTTCTCCCATAACCTATTATTTTAATATGGTTCTCTCATAGCTTCATTTTGTGTAACTCTGATGATCTGTATATGCATTTAATTATCGTTTTTATCATGGCTCCATAATCCATACTAACCCTTACTTTCTCTACTGTTCTTTTTGCGTTTTTCTGTGGTGGTGATCTGCACCACCACCACTGATCAAAGCACAGTGCATGGATTGAAGGCTAGAGGTCCACATAACAGCCATCGTCTAACTCTTCCACATGAAGCCTGAAAACCATGAGGACTGATTTAGATCATTTATATTAAGTAGAATGCGTAGTAGGGCCTGGGTGGTCTCGTGGCCTCGGAACCCCTGCAGATTTTTTTTTCTCCAGCCGTCTGGAGTTTTTTTGGTTTTTTTCAGTCTTCTCTGGCCATAGGACCTTATTTTATTCTTTGTTACTTAGTTTTGCCTAATCTTATTATTATATTTTTCTTTTTTCTTCATCTTGTAAAGCACTTTGAGCTACATCATTTGTATGAAAACATGCTATATAAATAAATGTTGTTGTTGTAGTAAAGGTAGCCATAGTAGTTTGAATAAAAAAAAAGAGAGAGAGAGATCAGTGTCAGGAATACATCAACCACAAGACATGGGGCTCAGTGGCTTATCTTCAGCTACCACTGAGAGGTCCCCTTGATGGCACAAAATTTGAAAAAGCCACCAAGGAACCCTAAGTGTGCTCCTTCATCTTTGTGGGTAAGAAACCAGCAATGCAAAGGTCCTGTTGGGAAGAAATGCAGAGTCATTGTGTAGAAAAAAGAGGTCTGTACGTAGAAAATCTGCTTTCCATTTGCTTGCTGACGTCACGGTGACCAGCAAACATCTGGCTGCATGCTGGTTGGCGCTGCTACTGGACATTTTAAAGAGTCATGCAGTGTGTATCAGAGTCTTAGTGCTTCAGTGAGTGGTTTGCATGTTCCTTCCATGTTATTGGGATTTATCTTTTTTCATCTCTTTTTTTGATTTTGAATGTGAGGTGTTGCTCACATCCCATTCTTTGATTTATTGTGACAAGAAAGGTGTGTAAACTTTTATGTCTTGTTAGTCATTAGAAATAGATACTTATACTTTTTTTGCAACATATAACTGGTAACTGCGCTGTTTATCTTCTTGTAAATACTTCATACTTGTTCAGCTTGTACTATTTGATAACTATATTATTTTGTATAGTTTTTCTGCTTATTTGAGGGTACTATTAAAGTTTGTATATGTCTTTGTTCAAAAAATCATTGTATTTTTATAGTGGTTTGCAGTGTCAGGTAAATGTGGATTGAAATTGTGTTGTCTTGAGTTGGTTATATCCCATGTTTTGTACTTAACCAAAATCAATTTTGGTATGCTTAACACGCTAGCAATAAAGTGATTCTCATTGATTGAGTAATCAGATCTGATTGATCTGATCTGGTTAGTTAAGTATGTTAAAGCTATCAGCATTAGAGAATTCTTCACACATAACAAAGAATTCTGGTTTGTTCCCACCACAATATTCATGAAAAAATGATAGTGATGTGGAAGATGAGGCAAGTAGACATTTTAACTTTACAATTTTAATGATATTTCCTCCTACATCCCAGAATCATTTGCGCATTAACTTAACTGTGATTTTTGATTACATTTTAATTAATAGGAAAAGGAAGTACATCAAAAATAATTGTAAAATAAATAATTGCAAATATATAAAAACTAAAAGGACAACTTGACTACCAACTGGCAGCAAGATGACAAAAAAAGAGGATCACATATATGGAGCTGAGAGTAGAAATTGCACTCACACGCTCCACTAACAGAAGCACACAGCAAATGCAAGAAAAAACAAGTACAAAGAGAAAGGGGGGAGCCACGTTATGAACCAAGCCCAACCGGACCCTGACTAACTGTGCAGCATGAAGCCCATTTGGATAGCTGAACATGAAGACTCATAAGAAACATCTGCTGGGTCAGAGAAAGGGAAGGTGTTAAAAAGAGGAGAAAAGTTCAGGAGGACTTGGGGTTGGGGGGCAAAGGAATGGGGGAAGGAAAGGATTGTGGAGAGCAATTTGGCCACGTAGGGTAAGAACACAGCAGCTGACAAGGGGTTCTGGTTCTAAACCAGGTGATATCTCCAGGGGTTAAGGTATAATCCATACCCAAATTTAAATTGCATGCACTGGTGAGTCAAATTGATGGAACAGTTTTTCATGTTTTGAAAACTAGCATATTAGCCCAGCATTGAGCTTGCCAAAAAAATTTGTCAGCCAAGTAGATATGATAAGAAGTGGAATAAGGGAAGTTTAGTAGAGGAGAGAATAGAAATTACACCCAAGTTAGAATATGGAGGACAGAGTTGCAGTAAAAAATACAAGGGATGAAGCTGAAGATGGGAAAAAAGAAGGACTCCCCATAGAGGATGCCTGGATCAGGTAGAAAGAAATGTTTCAAGCCCTGATTCATTAAAGATGTCTAAATGGCCACTCTGCAACACTGGACTGGATGAAGCAGGCTTGAGAATGTTATGTTAGTCTGTTTAAATGTATGCCTTTTTACTGCCGCATGTGTCTCTAAGTTTATATTCCGATGTCAAATATGCCAAAGATCACCCTGCTTTCTGAATCTAGTCATCCTTGTACTGTTTATTATTTTTGCACAATTCACTTTTTTTTTTCTTTTTGCAAGAGTTCAAGTTATCTGAAGCTGTAACATATGGTATACCAAATTTAGGTCCAAAAATTATAATATCATGTCAATCTTCTTCCAGAAAGAACAGAACAGAATTGATTGATATGATGGAGTCCTGGAGCTTATATCTCACCAGAAATTTGACACCCACCGAGGCAATTGTTGTCAATGGGCTGTGTAATTGGAGTGTGCACCACATATGAAAATTAGACAGTGGGAAGTGCACAGAATTATGTAACAGTCCAGCTGGGAAGTAGTTATTTAAGTTCAATATTCTGGGTAAACAAAACTGTTTTCACTCGTTTGCCATTTGTGTAGGTTACATAAAAGCATTCACAAGGTGCCTTGCCTCATTCTGTGTGCATCTTGGCTTCCTTTTAGTAACTCAGCCACTTGGCTTCATTTGAGAGTCATTTTGAGTCTGTTGAGAGCTCACCACCAATATGTGTAACAGGCTGTAGTCATTCTTCTGAAGGACTAAATGCTGCGCAGAATTTCAGGATAATTAACAGAGTGACTCAACTTGACTTATCTAACGCTTAATCAACAAGCACAGACCAAAAATTCAGCAAACGAGACAAATAGTAGTGCAACTTGAAACCAACATGTGAATACTACTGTTATTCCGCAAAACAGAGAAGTTGTGGTGCACTTCATAGGAAGGATATTACTGGCTCACCTTGGACACTGTTAAAAACCCAAGATGATGTGAGCTTACCAAAAGAGAGTCCAACAATTTAGTAAAAGAGCAAAATTTACCTTAAATTGAAGATAAGAATTTTCTTACAATAATATGGGTTTATATATTCTTATTAATTGGTTGTTTTCAATCAACATCAATTCTGTTTAAAGATAGAAAGATAGATGGATGAGGGCTGGCATCATACAGGATGCTGTGTTTAATTTCAATGTCTGAGAGCCAAAAAAAAAAAAAACAAAGCGCCAATGTGCTAAACAAAGCATCAGCATATCACCATGTACAGAAAAAAAGCTTCAGAGGATGGGAGCTCTGTTTTCCTCAGAAGCTGGTCTGCAAATGAATACTGACTTCCGATGAGGTTTTGTTCATGTAGAGCTGTGAGCAGAAGGGGCGTGGCTTTGTGAGTGTGGGGTGTAACCTCATTTTTGGTGCCGGAGTCAATACTCATTTCTTTCTTTGTAGTCACCCAGCACAGACCCATGAAATACTTCACACGCCTATGTCTCTGGCAATAGATAATAAGTTGTAATTCCTCAACAGACCAGGGGGTGGGAGGGTGCCCTGACTGGTTCTCTCAGTTCCTTGCAGACCATTCTCTAGAAATCCCGCCAGGTTCTGGCGCCTCTGATGATGTCACTTTCTGGTCCTGATGATATCACTTCCGTTTTTTCAAGCCCCAATGATGACTTCACTTACGGTTCCGATGTCACCACTTCCAGTCCTGGGCCCAATGATGACGTCACTTCTTGTACTGACCTTTAAAGCCTCCATCTTCCCTCCAAACAATCAGTTCTGTCTGACACAGATCAATGAACATCTCTGTTCAACTTCAATCCTATTTTGCAGCCGTGGAACAATATACAGGTAGCTGCCCCAAACCTTTACAATGTCTTTGTCTCATCCTTATCACAATATATATATATATATATATATATATATATATATGTGGGTGGCACGGTGGCGCAGTGGTAGCGCTGCTGCCTCGCAGTTGGGAGACCCAGGTTCGCTTCCCGGGTCCTCCCTGCGTGGAGTTTGCATGTTCTCCCCGTGTCTGCGTGGGTTTCCTCCGGGCGCTCTGGTTTCCTCCCACAATCCAAAGACATGCAGGTTAGGTGGATTGGTGATTCTAAATTGGCCCTATTGTGTGCTTGGTGTGTTTGTGTGTGTCCTGCGGTGGGTTGGCACCCTGCCCAGGATTGGTTCCTGCCTTGTGCTCTGTGTTAGCTGGGATTGGCTTCAGCAGACCCCCGTGACCCTGTATTCGGATTCAGCGGGTTAGAAAATGGATGGATGGATGGATGGATATTCATACAAAAAAATGTAGCTCAAAGTGCTTTACAAAATGAATAGAGAAATAGAAGACACAATAAAAGATAAACATAAGTCAACATTAATTAACATAGAATAAGAGTAAGGTCCGATGGCCAGGGTGGACAGAAAAACAAAAAAAACTCCAAAGGCTGGAGAAAAAATAAAATCTGTAAGGGTTCCAGACCAAGAGACCGCCCAGTCCCCTCTGGGCAATCTACCTAACATAAGTCAAACAGTCCTCTTTGTATTTAGGGTTTTCATGGAAGGACCTGATGATGCTGGTCACGTAGACTTCTGGCTTTCAGTCCATCAATGTTGGAGCATCATGATGCTTTGAGTAGGTGGTGGTGGCGCAGGCCGCCACCACAAGGAAACCGGAAAAAGAAACAGAAGAGAGAGTAGGGGTCAGTATGGATTTTGGAGCCACTGTGAATAATTATTATGAAGAATTGAACATACAGAGTATCAGTATTAAGTTAAAGTGAAGTTATAAAAAGGCCATGTTAAAGTAATGTGTTTTCAGCAGTGTTTTAAAGTGCTCAACTGTATTTGCCTGGCGAATTCCTATTGGCAGGCTATTCCAGATTTTGGGTGTATAACAGCAGAAGGCCGCCTCACCACTTCTTTTAAGTTTAGCTTTTGGAATTATAAGGAGACACTCATTTGAAGATCTAAGGTTACGATTTGGAATATAATGTGTCAGGCATTCCGATATATAAGATGGAACGAGATTATTTAAGGCTTTATAAACCATAAGCAGTATTTTAAAGTCAATCCTGAATGACACAGGTAACCAGTGTAGTGACATCAAAACTGGAGAAATGTGTTCGGATTTTCTTTTCCCAGTTAGGATTCTAGCAGCTGCATTCTGCACTCGTTGCAAATGATTTATGTCTTTTTTGGGTAGTCCTGAGAGGAGTGCGTTACAGTAATCTAGTCGACTGAAAACAAAAGCGTGAATTAATTTCTCCGCATCTTTCAATGATATAAGAGGTCTAACTTTAGCTATGTTTCTTAAGTGAAAAAATGCTGTCCTAGTGGTCTGATGAATATGCGATTTAAAATTCAGATTACAGTCAACGGTTACCCCTAAATTTTTTACTTCCGTCTTAACTTTTAATCCTAGTTTCAGAAATACCAGTAAGACATTGTGTTAGTGAATCGAAAGAGTCGGAGTCATCAGGTGCTATTGATAAATACAGCTGTGTGTCATCAGCATAGCTGTGGTAACTCACATTGTGCCCCGAGATAATCTGACCTAACAGAAGCATGTAGATTGAGAAGAGCAGCGGACCCAAGATAGAGCCTTGTGGAACACCATATCGGATATCATGTGTCTTTGAGATGCGATTACCACAACTCACAAAGAATTTTCTACCTGCCAGGTAGGATTCAAACCAATTTAAGACACTGCCAGAGAGGCCCACCCATTGACTAAGGCGATTTATATATACACTAGGGGGCTTTGCCCCCTGCTTGCTTCGCTCACCAACCCCCATTTTTGGTTTTCCGGATACACACTTTTAAGATTTTTTTTTCTTTGAATTATTGCTATTTCATTAGTTTCACTTTATTTCAGAACTTCTGTAAAAACAATATTTGGAATCTTTTAAATGAGGTCAGTGAGACATGTGTTTAATGACTTTGTACCATAATTCAGGATAGGTTTCTCTGTTTGGAATTTCAGCAGAGACAAAACGATCTACATCATCAGCAGTTAATATTTTTTTTTGCAAAGTAAGCAATAAATGCATGTGAGATAAACCCCGTTTTCGAAATTCTCTGACTTAAACTTCAAAGCCTTACAATATTTACATACTTCTGACATATCACCTATGTCCATATATTCGATCTCTATTCACCTTTTCATTATTTCTCTGAATATTTTGTTTTAACACTGTTGTTTTTTTCTGTTTCATATTCTGTATCTTGCTCTGCATGTGTTTATGCCTGCTCTTTTTTTTT
Source organism: Polypterus senegalus (assembly GCF_016835505.1). Classification (NCBI taxonomy): domain Eukaryota; kingdom Metazoa; phylum Chordata; class Cladistia; order Polypteriformes; family Polypteridae; genus Polypterus; species Polypterus senegalus. The sequence continues at coordinate 128,145,174 of NC_053156.1, read as the reverse complement.
TTTTTTTTTTTAATCTTTTGAATTCCAGTTTTCATTATCTCTAACCTGCTCTGCATGTGTTTGGCCCCCTTGTTTTTTGACATCTTTATGATGTTTTACTTTTGTCTTTTATTTCTGACCTTGCCTTATCCTGCTTTTTTTTCCAATGACACCTGGGGCCTCATGTATAACGCCGCGCGTAGAATTCACACTATAACATGGCGTAAGCACAAAAGCGGGAATGTGTGTACGCACAGAAAAATCCAGATGCATAAATCTGTGCGTACATAAACTTCCACATTCTTCCACTACATTAATCCTGGTCAACATGAAAAGTAACGAACGTGCACGCACCTGTTGTCTCGGCCCAACTCCTCCCAAAATTACGCCTCTTTGAATATGCAAATCAATATAAATAGCCCTTAAGCTCAGCCTTCCGTGAAAAGACAATGGGAAAAGCATGGGGGAAAATAGAAGAATTTCAGCGAATACCAAGTGGAGGCAAGAAAAAAAGTACTATTTGTTGGTTTAAACAGTGATATAATTAACAAAAGGAAGCTGATAGAGTGACATAGCGTGTCGGAGAAACTCAAAAGCTCAAGTTCACAAAGTGGCACAGTGCCGAAATAAAAATGAAGTTGTCAGATATCAAAGTCGCCATGAAAAGGAGAGTCGTAGCCCACCGTCTGAGTGTCATATGAAAGCTTATTAGGGTACAGACAAAAAAAAGGCACAGAGTGGGGAAAAAAGCATGAAACTTTAATCTCTAAATTTCCACTTTAATCATGTAGTTTATTTTGTCATTAAAGCAGAACATTATAAACTTAATCTTAAAATCATTTAATTTACTAGTTTCTCAAATCCCATCGTAACTAAAGTAGCACGTTAAATGCTTTGTTTTGTATTTGATGTGCTCTATGTGTGTGAAGCAGACCCCCGTGACCCTGTATTCAGATTCAGCGGGTTAGAAAATGGATGGATGGATATGTGTGTGAATCACTACGTGCTTCCGGGGTTTCTCTGCCTCCAACAGGACACAGAATCCATTACATTCATAATATTACAGTTCTCTGAATAATTAAAATACTGAGATGTATACTTGATATCATTTTCATGATGATAGGAGTTAAAGCATGTTATTAAACATGGGAACATGATGGCGCAGTGATTGTTCATGTCTCACGCAAGATGCTTGCTGCGCCATGCGCAACAATCAGTGAAGTACTTTATTGTAGCAGTACTGTCTCTCTCAAACATACTAACCTCTAATTCCTGTCCTTACTTTTCTTTCTCCAAATACCTAATCGCCACACAAGCACCTCTGTAATAGATGTTAAGCCATCTGTAAGCTTAGAACGCCAATTCTTCAAAACTTTTAAGGAACATTGAAATATCTTCGTTGTACATGTTTAATTATTCTATCCATCTAGTGTCACGGCAGTCCCAGCAAGAATAAAGCGAGAGGCAGGAACAATCTGTGAATGGAACGCAAGCTCCTAGCTAGCGCTGCGGCACCGTGTCCTGGCATGTTTAATTATTAACAATATAGATTATTTAAATGAAGTTAAAGTTATATCTGTATAATATAATAAGCATATTTTGCTGCATTTCATCTTAAAAATGATATCGTCATCATATGTAAATACGTGCTTTATAAAGTGGTTCAGGTTGTGCAATATTATAACTGTATCACAAGATTACAGTGAGGTAATTGTACTTATAAGTACAAAGTATCTACAAGGAGCAATTGATGGACTGATTGAATACATTTAGATTTCTTGGGATGAAACTGTTTCTGAACCGCGAGGTCCGTACAGGAAAGGCTTTGAAACATTTGTCATATGAGAGCAGTTCAATAGACAGCATGGCTTAGGCAGCGTGTGCGTTATACTGTATACCAATAGTTCTCTTTCTCAGCTTCTGTAGATCTTTGATTCCCTACTCAGATACAGTGATATAAATATTCTGAGTGGTGCAGTGAGAGTAATATGGAAAAAGATGATCTGCTGTGTCAACACCTAAGGGGAGCAGCTGAAAGAAAAAGAAGAAGAAAGTGCAGTGAGAGTAACAACGCTAAAGCAGCTATTGTATTTAGAATAGTTTGGCCATTCTGTGGACCATTATATTGTTACTGGTTAATTACAATCAGATGCATTAAACTAATAAACAATATGTGGTTAATTTCAGTGTATTTAGAAAGATGCATCAGGGATGTGGATCCGAAAAAGAAAGGGTAAACAAGCAGGAACAGTAGCACTGCTTTGACGCTGGGTGCCTGCAAAATCGAGCTGAGAAGTTGCGTAGGGTATGAGGTACCGTGGAAATGTGCATCACTTTACAGCAAGTTTAGGTTTTATACATCGCAATTTGAGCGTGGAAATGTTCATACGCAAAATTTTTGTGCGTACGCACCATTCATACATGAACCCCCTGGTCTGTGGTGATTATTTTCCCTTTTTCGAGTAATAATTTCTATTTGTTTGCGCTACTGCGATCTTTACTTTCTTTTTTTTATACTTTCTAATTTTCCTGCTTTCATATTCTTTAACTTTCTCCACATGTGTATCACAACAACCTTTTTTTTTTGAGCCTTTCGAATCCCACTGCTTTCATAATCTCTAACCTGCTCTGCATGTGTATAGCGCCAACGTTTGTGAACGTCTTTATGAAGTTCTATTTTCTCTTTTATTCTGTCTTTTAATTCTGAACCGGATTGGACGTGCTTTTTTTTCAATTCCACTTGTTCCGGGCTGATAATTACTTTACTTATTTTCTGAATTTGCACCTAGATTATTCTTTTTCTTTTTTTCTTTTTCTTCTCACCAAAGCTTTTGAGTCTCTTTTCTCTGTGCTGCTTTCTTCTTTTCTTAGTCATATACATTTGATTTATAACGTATTGTTCTTATACACTTTATATGCGCTGAGAGCCCTGGATCTGTGTGTGTTCAAAGCCTCCTTTACACGACTGAGTGTTTTGCAGCCTGTGGTCTTATTTGATATTGGTTCTAAGTAGGGTGTGTCTTGCAAGAATCTTATGTTCTACATTCCCGCGAGTCTTGGGTCAATCTATTGCCACAAAGTCTCATGTTTAATTTCCATGTGACACGTTCTGTGGCCAATCTCTTTCGTCTCGCAGGTCTTTTAAGTGTCTTCTGTAATCTTTACATGAAGGTCACGTCTCGTCTCCCTAGTGTTTCGTTCGAGGATTTTTTTTAATTATATATATATATATATATATATATATATATATATATATATATATATACTAGCATAATACCCGCTTAGAGGAGAAGTAGTGTGTTAAAGAAGGTACGAAAAAGAAAAATTTTAAAAATAACGTAACATGATTGTTAATGTAATTGTTTTCTCATTGATATGAGTGTTGTTCTATCTATCTATCTATCTATCTATCTATCTATCTATCTATCTATATATATATATATATATATATATATATATATATATATATATATATATATATATATATATATATATATATATATATATGTTGTTCTCATATCTATCTATATATATATACCCACTTGGCAGCGAGAAGTAGTGTGTTAAAGAAGTTATGAAAAGAAAAGGAAACATTTTAAAAATAATGTAACATGATTGTCAAAGTAATTGTTTTGTGTATTTGGCGGCAGCGTCACAAAGTTTTTTCGTCTAGCTGCATCAGAAAATGTACAACACGCCTGACACGCCTCCTTTTACTGTTTTCTCACAGCTTGGATTGCTGCTGTCATATATATATACACACATACATACATACATATATATATATATATATATATATATATATATACACATACATATCTTCATATCTACATATCTATATACATATCTACATATACACACATATATATATATATATATATATACATACCTATCTACATCATATATACACACACATACATACATACACACACACAAATTATATATATGTGTGTATGTATGTATGTATGTATGTATGTATGTATGTATGTGTGTGTGTGTGTGTGTATAAATATATATATATAATGTAGATAGGGGTGTGTGTGTGTATATATATATATATATATATATATATATATATATATATATATATATATACACATACATACATATATATACACATACATATACTTGTGTGTATAGCTTTTATATATGTGTGTGTATAGCTTTGGTCACTGAGTGCAAGGGAGAAATAATAAAATATAGTCTATAAGTTATTAAACAGTAAAACATTAACGTTTTAAGAAGTACAGGTACATTGAGCACTACTGGAGTGGTTGCGGGTAAACTACATTTTAAAGACAACACAACAGGTAAGTAACTAACAGCAGCTAAAATGTATATGGATCATCTCTCGGTAGTAGATCCCTTTTGAAAGGCGATACACGACGGCTGTGGTATAGAAATTACATTTTCTATGTGAACGTTCAAATTTGTGCCTCTGGTAATGTGCCTTACCGGCATTTAAAGAAAATTAGTTTTGTGTCCTCTGCACTGTTAAGAGAGAAAGGCTTTGGTTTGGGATAAAAGGAAAAAAGGTGTAAAGAAAGGAAAGTTGCCTTTTTCTTTTATATAGTATAGAGAGATGTGTTCGCTGACGTTATGATCGCCTTTTGGGGACAGTCGCGGTGGGTCTTGTGTAGACTGGTGAGACGTCCTCGCCATTAATCGGCTGTGATGGCACTGTCAGTCCTCTACTCGTGTGCGTGTCTTCATAATCCGGGGTGAGAACCTCATAATCGTATACGTGCAAAAGAAAGTGTGAATCGCCTTAATATTATTCTGCCGTGGTGCACTTGTCTGGGCTATAGCGCAGGGGGAGGATGAAAAAAATTAAAAGTGCTCACTTTGACTTAAGGCAGAAGCGCAGTCAGCGTCTCAAAGGCCGGCACAGCTATGCACGCGCACTGGCTGCTCGACTTTTGCAGGGCAGGAGATCACAGTTTTTGCAGACACGTTCATGATATCAAAAGTCTCAGCGCTCTTTGGAGGTCATTCATATATTATATATATATAAAAATACCCGCCCCTCGCAGCGGAGAAGTAGTGTGTTAAAGAAGTAATGAAAAGAAAAGGAAACATTTTAATAATAACGTAACATGATTGACATTGTCATGAGTGTTGCTGTCATATATATGCCTGCCTAAATAAGTCACCCTCGCTTTGCTCTTACTTTATTTACCGTTCATTTAATCACGGCTAGTGGCGGAAAAATTATAAAATGGAAGGAGGATGGCTTTACCAAAACAATTATTGATGGCGAATCGATTATTCATAAAGCTTGAATTGGTGATCTGTTTTTCTGTGTTAACCTCATATTTTTCAGACTTCTTCTCAAACTAAGGTGGTGCGAGGGTAAAATGAATCGGGATGCGCTGATCAAAGTAATCGGTGTACCAGGAAATCATGCATTGACAAAAGCTCCCCTTTGCTTGTAATGCAAAGTGTGATTAAATGCATTATTTTTTAACGCGTTATGGAGCACATGCATCAAAGCTTCTCAGCTGTGCTTGTGCTAAGAAAAGGAAAGATTTTAAAAATAACGTAACACGATTGTCAATGTGACCTTTTGTAAGTAGTGCCTGGAGGATTCAGTGTGGAGAAACTCTATAGAGACAGCGTGTGTATTAACTTGTGGATTTTTCTGTGAGTATTTGGTGGCAGTCTGACGAAGTTGCTTCAGAAGACGGCGTTAGCTGCGGAGCTCAGCTCAGAGCCAAATGAGATGAATGGGAGGGGAGATGATGACGTGACTCCCCCACCCGCCTTAACTGTCAATCCCCCACAAACACAGTCTCGGAATTTGCATAAGCACACCCCTTCACCTACAATTTTAACTTAGTTATAAAGTGATCAAAACTCTCGTTTATATCCTGCGTCCTCTCATTAAACTTGTATCCCGCATTACCTGTGGGCATGTGAAATGCCAGCGGTAGCCTGTCTATGAACTTAATTTAAAGTTTAGGTTTACACCTTGCTTTCTTTCCGAGGTAGCAGGACTCATGAATATGGTAGTATATGTCACTCGCTCGCTTCTTATTGTTTCGCTGCCTTCTCAATTATATAATGCATGTTTTCTTAAGCACTTTTTGGATGTCTTCCTGGTTTTCTACGCACTGCGTTGACAGTCAGTTCACGTGATTACGTGAGAGGCGTGATGATGTCACACGAAACTCCGCCCCCCCACGTCATTCCAGCTCAACTCCATTACAGTTAATGGAGAAAAATACCTTCCAGTTATGACCATTAGGTGTAGAATTTCGAAATGAAATCTGAGCAACTTTTGTAAGTAAGCTGTAAGGAATGAGCCTGCCAAATTTCAGCCTTCTACCTACACGGGAAGTTGGAGAATTAGTGATGAGTCAGTGAGTGAGTGAGTGAGTGAGTGAGTGAGGGCTTTGCCTTTTATTAGTATAGATATATATATATATATATATATATATATGCATTTATTTTATTCCTATTTAACACTGGCTTAAGACAGAGTAACTTTTTGTTAAAAGAATTTTTTTCAACAAACAAAAATTTGGTTTGTGTAGAAATTAATATGGCATTGTAATGTTGTTAGCTTACCCCACATGTTCAGACCCCTTCATTCAGTTCATAGTATCCATTATTTGTTAACAAGTGTTTTTTTGTCCTCCAGTTGCTTTCCTTCCAAAGGTATGCAGATTAAATAATCTGCTGGCCTTAAATCATCACTTTCAGTGTACAAATAAGGGGCAGCATCACCATTTCATTTTCTCTAGGCTCAGTTGTTCCAACTTTCCCTAAAGGCCTTTATCATGTGCACCATTGATGTAAGTGTAATATTACCTGACTTCTTTCACAAAGTCACATCCCCAATTTCAACAACAGATGTCTTTCAGTGCTAGGCCATGATTAGCCTGCTAATTCCTCATGCACCAAAGACCCATCGACTCATTTTCAAACTAGCTAAGTTCATTTCTGTATCACCGTATTTCCCAGAGCATTCTCGTGTACACACAAACACTTTGTCATACTGGGCCAGTTTAGAGTGAATTAACCTAACAGGAACATCCATAATAATTACATTTATATAGCACCTTTTGAACTACTCAAAGTATGTTACATAGACAAAGGGGAGCCATTTCAACCATGACCAATGTACAGCATCCACCTGAATGATGCAACAGCAACCATTCTTGTGTCAGTACGCTCACCAGTTAGAGACAGGGGATGATTAGGAAGCCAGAATGGATAAGGCTGTGATGTACAAATTAGCCAGGACATTGGGGTACACCCTCTTCTTTTAGAAGGGTGCACAGGATTCAGGACCTCAATTTTACATTTCATCCAAAGGAGAGTACCGTTTTTACGGCACAGTGTTTTTGTCACTGCACTGTGGAACTGGGAACCATATAGACCACAAGGCAAGTGCCCTTTGCTCACCTCACCAACACCAACCCAGGCGTTCCTCAGTCGGTCTCTCATCCAAGTACTTAGGTTCAGGCGAATTACCTGTTCTGAAGAGCAGGTACCATGGCTGCTGGCTACATCTTTGGAATGTTAAAGGAAAAATGCACACAGACATGCAAAATCCATATAGACAGCAACTGTATCTAAATCTGTGAAGCAGCATTGGTAACCACAGCTCCACAATGTTGTCCATCTTAAATCCTTAGGCTAAATAACTTTCAAATGCATTTCAGACAACTCTTATCAACACATCATTGCTCAATGTTTAAGTTATTTCTGGTTGAGCTGCTATTATCTTTCAGTTTTTGAACCTCCCATATAATTGGCTTTTTATACTTATCTTCAGCCCAACTCTGCACCGAAGACTTCATTCCTGCTTGCTTGCATTCACATTAATCCCTGTTCCAAAGAAAGGTTTGTCTGTCTCCTATGAGTCCCTTTGTGAACAGCGGTTATAGTGAGACTGTTCTTTTATTGGCCTTTGCATTTAGCCCAAGTCCTAATACTTATGGGGTCCAGTAAATGACAGACAGTCACACGAACAAAGGTGGTCTGACTAGGCAATCAGAATTGCATCATGGAGGAAAAGAATTGATTTTCTTTGAATTGTTGCAAAACATTTGTCCACACAACACAGGGAACAGTTAGCATTTTGCTCCTAAATTATATTAATCAATTCACTTTTGTTCTATTGCATGTCAACAAAGCCTACCCTAACTGAAGTGGGCTTAAGGATAGAAGCCAGCACAGATTACAAACTCCCCTAGTTGGCAGAAATGGCACCAGACAGAAAAAAGTCCTTAACAGGGATCTCCTGAAGACAGGTAAACAAAGGGCTGTTAGGCTAGAATTTATGTATGTATGTATGTATTGTGACAAGAAGAGACACCAGACATTGCAAAGGTTTGGGGCAGCCACCCGTATAATATTGTAGCAACCCGTGGTTGAGTATTGAAGTTTTCGGAGCCGAACTCTGCCGTGCACTTCCCCCAAGCTATCGGCTAGCGGAATGCCAGCGTCATGCACGCAGCTGTACCCAGCTCATTAAGTAGGCGAGCACTCGTGTCCCATACACCGCACGACTCCGAGTGTCTCCGTAATAATTGCATAGATGAAATCTAGCAACACACAGCTCTGTCCTTTTGTATCTCTTTATTAGAGCAGATAGTCAGAAACAAAGCTCAACATATTGCAAGGCCATTGCCAAGGTCATTTCTGAAGACATCTTTCTCATTGATGGTAACTGTTACACTTATTATACTTGGGCTACAAATGTCCCAAACCCCCCAAGCAACTGCAACACAATACACATATACATTCCCAATACAAAAGGAAATCGACTGCCTTGCTTGCCCAGCGCAAACAGTGAACGTTACAGAATTACCCACAATGCACCATGCCACCAGCGCTGACTGCCGGGTCATTACAATATGTTCCTGACTGCAAAACAAAGTAAGGCTGTTCAAAGCAAGTAATGGTTACAACTCAGAGTCCAAAACAGAACTGAATTCCAGAGGAAGGGTGTGAGGCTTTATAGGAAATCCGGAGGAAGTGATGTCATCCTCTGGGCCATGGCCGGAAGTGATGTGTCACGAGCTGAGGCACTGGCTTCTGGATGGATTTCCTGGGAAAGGTATGTAGGAGACTTAGAAAGAGAGTTAGAGCACCCTGCCACCTCCTGGGCGGATATATTAGTAGTAGTCTCTAAGCTCTTCAGCTGCCTCCTACTCGCACGTGTGTGACAGTATGTATGTATGTTTGTATGTATGTGAGTGGTGCCATTACCCAAGGCAACTTATGACATTTGAGATACAATTGGCTACATTTCTTTTGTTTTTCCAATTGAATCCCAAGCAGGTGAAGTGACCTGCGCAGGGTCACACAGTGTCAGTAGCAAGATTTGTTTGAATCTACAGCCTCAGGGTTTGAAGACCAAAGCTTTAACTACTACACCACACTGCCTGCCTGCTTATATAAAGCTCACAGCCACTTTCATTGCCAGGCAAAACAGTGCAAAGCTAAGTGTCACTTGAGAATTTAAAAATATTTGGTGAAAAATGGGAAGTTCAGTACTCATAAACAGGAGTACAGGAGTACAGACAATCACAGGCAGATAGGGCAGCTAAAAACTGTCAGAAATCCAAAGCAGGGCCAAGTGGGAGGAAGCTGAAGCCATCCAATAGTGTTGTATGAATAGGATGGACTTTAAGAGTGTTATATGTTTTATTCTAGCTTTTTGTTGTCTTTGTATTATTATTGTTCATATTTTTCTATTATTTCTGTTAATTAGGTTTATAATTGATGAGATATGTACTGTCTCTTTAAGTTTGCCTATGTTCCTTGTTCTTTGTGGGTGGGACCACCAGGAGGCGGGGTCATCTTAACATCACCACGACAAAACCCCTCCCTCTGGCTATTTAAGTCAACAGAAAAGGCTCAGTAGCCAAAGGTCATTGTCTGGAGTATTTGTAAGTATTCTTTACTGTTTGAACTTCCTGTTTTTGTTTTTTATATTTTCTTTATATTGTACTTGCTCTGTTCTTGGATGTGTGTATTGGGACTTGTCTAATGTGGAGTGCCTTGTTAGGCAAAATCCTTTTTTTTTTGCTATTTTAGTAAATACATTTTCAATCTATAAAGATTCTCTTTATTTTTGATAGAATTGTGTACATTTTGTGTTGTTTTGCTAGCTCCCAATTTTTGGGGCCTGTTCAGGCTGAAGGTAACAAGTAGTATTTGAGGCCTGGATGATCTTAGGTAAACCTCCTTCTGGGTAGGTTGTCAAGGTCCTAAATTGCTCCTTGCCTTATTTTTAGAAGTCTTACAAATGCATTTTACCTTTGGAAGCCTCTAACCCATAACAAAGACGGGCTTGTGGTCAATCGATGTGAGTATCCCTAATTGCTGACACTGCAGTCTGACCCCCAAGGGTCATGCAAAAAGACAATATCCCTCGGGCATTAATACAGAGTCCCAAATGCTAAATGCCAAATTGCATATGGCAAGTCATGTGCAATGGAAGATGTGATATGCTAGAACAAATCCAAATGTTTAAAAAGCTATAATATGTTGTTATGTACTGTATCTGGAAAGGCAGAGGTAAGACAACAAAATGCAGCTAATCAAAATGTGAACTGGGGATAGTCAAAATAGGAACAGGGTCTAAATTTATTAGGAGCAAACAAAAGCAAAAGTAAATTACCAGTTCTAAGTTCCACCAAATATTTATTAGATTAGTGAATTACAGAAGAATCGAGAGAATAAGAAGTTTTACATCCTTATAAGATGTGGTACTGCCTGATGTCACACAATGTCAGCTACATTCCTATAGAAACCCGGAAGAGAATGAAATCAGCAATCTGACATAAAATAGAACCAAAAAAGCAATTGAAATAAAATAATAGCTAAATGGCAAATAACACTTATACCATAAGAATAATGCTAAATGAGTCTTCAAGCAGACATAAAGAAACACAAATACCACTGTGCTGAAATAATATAAGCTTTCAGGATGACTTGCAAATACAGTAAAAACAGAATAAATGGCTGCGAATTCTGAAAAAAATATGAAGTGGTTCTGCTCTGGTAAAGCAGATTCGGTAATACGTGAATGGAGCAGTAACGATCAAATCGTTATAAATAGAATATAAAATCAAATAAAAAATGTTGTGCTGATACATTCTAGCCATGCCTAGCTGCTAACCTATTGTCCTCCCTACCTTGACTTATTAAATTTACAACCGTCAATTGACATTTTATTATCACCATCATGTGTAACATTGCTTCACTTTTTTCATTGCAAGGTTTATCTGTGTCAGCAATGAACAATCTCACCACTACAATGATAATGACGTGAGCTGCAAATGTTTTATTGTCTTTAAACTATCCACCCTGCACCATTTACAATACAACATGATGAAACTGATGTTTGTCTAATTTCAAATTACAGATTTCCTCTTTAATTGAAAATTCTGCAGGAAGCTCATGGCACTCACGGTGCTTCCCCTGCCGTGTTTGCAAATGGCTTCTAGCACTCAGTCATATGAACCTTAATGCTTATAATGCAACAAGCTAAGACAAGTTTACAGTCTTCATTAGAAATGAAAGAGAAATGTTGATCTAACATTTGACCTATTTAGTGGTTCTGTAAGGGGATGTGATGTTGGGAAATACGTTTAATTTCCTTCGCTTAGAGTAGCTTCTTTTGTCTGTATCTGGTGAATTACCCAGTGAGGAATGAATCAGTAGGAGACTTCTTTTCCTAAAAATGCTTCATCGCCACCAGTAAACATAAGGAAATACAGTGTTTCACAGCCACTGTGGAATTCACAACCAAATAATAGAGCAGAAGCCATCAGTAGTCAGTTTATAACATGTTGCTGTGTTTCAAGCAGATTTTATTTTTGTTTGCCTTGCTGCACAGTACAGTACACGTTATGATTCTCATCATCATTAGAGTGAAGTGAGGTTTAGGGCACTGCCAACTATGAGATAAAAATGACACCATACAGTCCATCAGGTTCAACTGGGTAGGTTCTAACCAGATTGTCCCACCACCTAGTGCAGTCGTTCCATGCTAGACACCAGTGTACTGCCTTTAACTACTATAAATGGAAATATTTTCATCATCAGATATATACAAATACCTGTGTGCTCAGCGTTCACACTGAGTTCTGTTAAACTGCCAGAGTAGAGACATGTCCCTTGGTAACAAGGGGCATGGATTGTGATATGACAGTTTTGGTGTTGGTAGTTACAAAGCAAATTATATAAAATAAAATAATAACATCCTCCAACCTGGTTAACCTAATTCAGGGATGTGGAATATTATGCTGTCCTAACTGGGGAGCCAGTTCAACACAATACAGTCAGTTATTATCCAACCCACTATATCCTAACACAGGGTCACAGGGGTCTGCTGGAGCCAATCCCAGCCAGCACAGGGTGCAAGGCAGCAACAAATCTCCAGGCAGGGTGCCAGTCCACCGCAGGGCACACGCACACACACACCAAGCACACACTAGGGACAATTTAGTATAGCCAATGCACCTAACCTGCATGTCTTTGGACTGTGGGAGGAAACCGGAGCACCCGGTGGAAACCCACGCAGACATGGGGAGAGCATGCAGACACCACGTAGACAGGACCTGGGAAGCAAACCGAGGTCTCCTTATTGCGAGGCAGCAGCGCTACCACTGTGCCACCATGCTGCCCTTCAACACTATAATCTCTATATATATAAAATCCAACATCTGCCTGTCTGTCTGTATGTCCGCTTTTAATGAGAGAACTACTTAAAGGATTTAGATCGGGTTTTTTTCTATATTTTGCTTGAACACTCCTGTTGAGTTTGTGACTTCTTTCATTACACTATGTATATTAGTTTGCTTGTGGTACCGAATTATTTGCATGCATCTGACAGACATGCAGCCGGCCTCATGCGCCAGCCTCATGTGCCAGCCTCATGCGCCAGCCTCGGGGTGTATCTTACATCTGCTTAGCTAGCGAACGAAAGAACTATTTCACAGATTTAGATCAGGTTTTTTTCTATAATTTGCTTCAACATTCTGGTTGATTTTGCGACTTTTTTCTCTCATCACTCTAAGAATCATGGGAACGATATATTCACGCTAATCCGAGACAGAGGCTGCGGGCCGAGGGGAGGGGCAAGCGTGATATCAGAAGTGGGGAGCTGGGCAGGGCCCTCCTCACTGTCCAGTTTCACTTTTACGTGGGCGGAGCCATGGTGGACAGCTAGTATACAATAAATTATATATAGATATTATAAATATATATTTATACATATAAATTGTAAATAGTCTTAAATTTTAAAATAAAACAAACCAATTTTAAGGTGGGTGGCCAGAGAAGTTAACATATTACAGTCACACTTCCACTGCATGGTTTTCCCATGACTGCTAGAAATTGCAGGCACTCCATGTAACTGCTCAGGCTGTCTCCAGTTACTCTGTTTTAATCTCACATTCCAATGATATTCATGTTAGGCTAATTTATGATTCTGAAAACTCTTGTCAATGGGTGTACTGTAGTTTTGCTTCATAAAGCACTAAAGTTACTAAAAATACTAAAGATGTACTGATTGTAAAGATGTTTTCCTAGTCATTATGATATTACCTGATTCCCTTTCCTGGTCACTACCTGTGTGGACTCTGCACAGACTTTATTGCAAAACTTACAGAAATTCTCTTTCAGTCGCCTTCAACATATTGAAATACACTTGTCCAAATGTACCTCCCATTTCTGGAAACACTCCCTGTACTTATATTTAATTACTATGTCTAAAGCCTCCTATTTTTTTTCTGGATTTCTCCCATTGGAAGTATATCTTCTTCCCTTCAGTCTCAATTTTACCTTCAGGAACAAAAAGATGTCACAGGGAGTGAGATCTGGCAAATATGAATTTGGTCAATAACTCTTTGCCTGTTACTGCGGTATGCAGGTGTGCTGCCATGGAACAAAATGCAGTTTTTTATGTGTGCTTTTTCCTGATGCTTTTTCATAGATGTCTCAGCAGCTCAATGTAATGTCGCTGATTAACAGTCTGTCTACAGGGAACAAAATTTTTATGAATAAGTTGATGTTGAGAAAAATGTTTATCATTGTCTTGATTTGACTTGGCAAAAAATATCACCCAACATGTGCAACTGTAGAACAAATGCCAGAAATGCACACTTGATCAGCTTGGCATGATCCTACTCGGGAGACTGATTAACATCACTATAGGCATACTACACCTGGCAACATATTCGAGAGTTACAATATACTCCCGTGGGTATTGACTGATTCCCGGAATTTTTGGGTCCCATCATGTACTTTCTGTGTCCACTTGGGCATTTCTTTAGGTTAACAGATTTCTTCCCCCATCCTAAAATCATGTTTTATGAAATTATTTCATAACTTTATTTTTGTGTTGTATGAGTCAGTGTAGGTGTTTGCCTGATACTGTGATGCCTTAATGTGTGCAACATGTTCAGCAAAGGTGCATCTGAACAAATGATTGAATGGAAAACGGGGCAGATTTTTGACTCCAAGATGACTCCACATCTACATATGGTGAGTTACAAGTCTGGACTAATTTAGCTGTTTTGGCATGTAAGTAGACTCCGTGGGCCTCAGCAGAGATAAAGTCTTGACTTTTGTTGTCAAGACTTTTTGAACCTGTCAGCTGGCTTTGGGGACAGAGCAGTGTGACACTCCGTCCCATCAGCAGAGTATATAATGAGGATGCCCTTTAGCGTTTGCTGTGTTTGCCTTCTGCTTACATTATTAATTGGATTGCACGAGCACTCCTACTTCATTTTTTCAATTCTCATGAGTGATTAGAGTAAAAAAATGCAAAAATGTTAAGAAATATGTCACTCTTGTAGGTGTTAGATATAGCAGAGGAAAACATCCAAAAAGCTGGCACAGCTCCAGAGAACAAGATGCTCGTGGAATCAGCACAGAAGGCCAGTTTGTGCTTACAAGTCATCGACTCAAGCTTAGTTCTTCCAAATCGGCAGCCAGGCATTAACTTTGTTTTTAAAAAATTGTTGTATCCGTCACAATTAGCTATGCACTATAAATGCATGCTTATTACTTTAGTGAGGCAAATGTTTTCTATAAAGAATCAGTGTTAGCATAAATAATTTGCAATGTAACCATTTAGGAAGGCGAGGCTATGTGCACCCTGTTAAGCCATAGTTATGGTGACCACTATCACAAAATGCTTTACAAAGTCATCTGTCAAAATTACTAGCAGCATCCATTATTAGCAAGCAGCCTTGACGGATTTCTTGATTTGCTTGTGATTTAAAGTCAAAATGATAAACACACATCATACTGATTCATTATGGCACCATTGGCTGGACCTGCTTATTCCAACCTGTAATGGAATCCTGGAGTCTATCCTGGCAGCATTCAAGTCAAATTATCTTTGGAAAGGATCATTCACTGAGTTATGCATATTTACAACTAAAATGTTTGTCTCTGTCCATCAATTTGCTATGTGGTGGCTATTGAGATGTGAAACTGTGATCTTTGGATTACACAGACACAAAGAAGCTGCTTTCATTATGAAGAGCAATAGGAGGACCTGCTATTCTCTCCATGGATGGCTGCACTTTTAAACTGTGTGTGATAATAAGGTGGTTTCTCGACCAGCACACCTTCAGATTGTTACAATGTCATGTTATTTTCTAATCTGCTTAATCCAGATCAGGGTTGTGGGGGGTGATGGCTCCTATCCCAGCTAGCACAGGGCACAAGGCAGGAACAAATCCTGGACAGGGCAAACACCCACACCACACACTACACACTAGGGTCAATTTAGTGTCACCAGTTCACCTAACTTGAATGTCTTTACACAGTGGGAGGAAAGTGGAGCACCCAAAAGGAAAAACACGCAGACATGGGAAGAACATGCAAACTCCATGCAAGGAGGATGGAAGCCAGGATGCAAATCTTGATCTTACTGCGAGGCAGCAGTGCTACCACTGCATCACCGTGACGTCCCCGTTACAATGCATTAAAAGAAAATAAACTATACTAACTGAACTGTACAGCATTTACATGTATAAACTGAGACATTGCATTTAACATACACAAAGAATAATGAAATCATCTCAATGATTTAAAATAAATATTAATAGAGAATTTTTTAATAATTATATTTAAATATGGCCATTTAAAAAAAAGAGGAAAGGAGTACAACAACTCCAGCCTATGGAACCTATGGAGAAATTACATGTTGGAGGGTCCAAGGATCTGTTACAATAAATGCACAATCAAAATCAATGAAACTTCTGTCTGTTGACAGTAGCCAATTTGCTGCCCACCTCCTCCTGGACGTTCTTCTTAACTATGTGCTGGACAGTGTAATAAGGATTAAGCCCTTTCATTTCACTCATGTGCCTGTACACTGGCAGAAATTGAACCTTGGAGATTAGAACATCACAATGATTATGACAACAACAGGATACTCAGACCACCAAACCTGTTCATTCTATTAACCTTACAACATCAAGTCAAGATATGAAGGTCCTTAAAGCTCTGCTCTCCACAACACTAATCATTAATTTGTTCCGTGTTGCTAAAAGTGTGCAACACAGTTGAGATGCTAGTCTGGAAAGAGACCACTGCCTTCATAAAACATATTGATCAACCCAAGCCCCCTGAAATTGTGAGCCATTGTCACCAAAAAAGTATTGATATTCTGCCACATGAACATGCAGAGAGCTTATTAGATTAAGACATGGTGCTCACTTTGTTATTTGCTGCTACTAAGTGTGACAAAGATGTTAGTGGTAACAGTGAAACCAATACAGGATACCAAGAAGAAAAACAGCATTTGTCTCCACAACTTCATATGGTGAGTTACAAGTCTGCACCAGTTTAGCTGTTTTGATATATAGGTAGACTCCATGGGCCTCAGCAGGAATGAAGGATTTTTGACTTTGTTGTCAAGACCTTTTGAACCTGTCAGCTGGCTTTCGGGACAGAATAGTGTGACATTCCATCCCATCAGCAGGGTATATAATGAGTGTTACCAGGATACCAAGAAGAAAAACATAATCCATGTCAAGTCATGAACCAAATTGGGCAAGGCTCTGTTTCATTCCAGGGCAAATTTATGCATATTTAGGACGCTTAAGGAGTCATCATTTAACTTCACATGCAGATTTCTGAGATATGTGGGGAAAAAAAACCTGCACAGACACAGGGTAAAGGTGCAAAGTCCAGTGTGACAGTGACTGGGCTGTGATCCTGACACACGTCTCCTCCTGACACTGCGAGGCAGCAGCACTAACTCTACCACCCTGCGGCCTACCATTACCAATATGTGGTACAGTATATACTGTTATTTATAAGAGAGGACCATTATTCTTGTTAAGCTCAGTCTTTACTGTACTAGCTTTGAGCACACAAAATTCAAATAAAATTCTGAAGGCAAATGAGGATAAGCAGTTATTCCTCATTAAAACGAGAGTTAGTCTGAGTGACAGGTTTTCATAAACAAGTTATTGACCTTAATACTGATGACAGATAGACTTGACGGCATGTGGAGCAGAATATGATGCTATCCAACTGTGTCTTCAGAAGTGGTCTTCCTCTCAGCACACTCCTTCAGCCACAGCTTTCCACCCGAGGACACTTTGCAGTAAGAATATTAAGTAAAGAGATGACCAATTAAGCTTGTTAGACTCTATGAGTATAAGAAAATATAAACCATTAAAGAAGCAGAACTGAAGACAATATTTTTGCAGTGTGAAACTCAAATTTCACAGTTTGTATATCCTGTCCCTCCATTATGTGTCTGCTTCATAATACGTATAACCTACCAACACCCTCAGACACAATTGGAGGGGCTGGGGAAAATGGCATAAGGGGGGTGGATCCTGCTTAATTCCAGGACAAGATACTGCCCTTAAGATAAATGCAAATTAATAATCTGCTCTTTTTTACCTTAACTTCATTGACTGTTTAAAATAATTTGAATGCTCGGCAAAAACTAAAAGTTCAGATAACCAGGGATAGTGTTGTCAAATGTAGCTTCATCATGATAAGCTGCATGAAATTACATGAATTATGACTTGAATCATCATAAATCAGGGTAGGGTCACAGTCAGTTTTTCATAATTGCATAAGTATTCATGACTTGAAAATGTCCCGTTATGAATGAGTGTTCCTTTTGATGGTCTGGTGCCCCATTCACAGTTATTTTCTGCTTTCAAGCAGATTGAGACCACTGAATATAAAAAAGTTAACTCCAGCAAATAGGTGGATGGACTTTCTTAGGTAGTTTGCCTACAGCTGTTCTGCTACTTTTCTTTCCTCCTTTTGGACAGTCTGTGGGGATATCAATTGCAAACTAATTAAATTTTTGGAAAGGTCACAAGGATCTGGCAATCCGTATTATTTCTTCCCATGAATCTTGAAATTTCAGGAATGTTTCAAATTTGATTAATTTCAGAAGTGAATATCAACACCTTCCCCTTTGTGAACAGTAGGTGGTGGCCTTTTCACTTTGTTTTACTGATTCATTGTTCTTATCTTCTGAGGAATTAGATAAGTTAAACCTGTCAAGGAAATTTTGACCCGTCAATAAAAATAAAAAAAAAATCAGACAAATATCCATTCAAATGTTGATAATACAGCTGCCCTTGTCTTCTTTCAAAGCATAATGAAATGTGTAAATTAAACATAAGCCTTTCCCAAAGGAAATAATACTTGACCTCAATCCATTCATTCATTTACTAAACTGTTCGTCCAGTTCAGGGTAAAATGGTACAAAGCATGGACTTCATCTGGATCGGGCATCTGTCCATTCTTAAACACACAGCCACATGTACATTTAGGTGGCTCATTTTGAGTCTAAATAGAAAGCATGTTGTTGTAAGGTAAGATGAAAATCCATACAGACTGAGGGAGAACATTCAAACAGACACACTTAGGGTGGACAGACTTGAGGACTCTGGTGCTGCACCCCACTGTGCTCTCTTTTTGCTCACACTTGACCTGCAAAATTTAAAATAGGTAATTAATGTGTCAGAACTTTCAACATAATGAACAAGTTGTTTTGAATGGAAAAGTGAACTGCAAATCCTGATGAAGCTGAAATTATATCCATAACAAGCTTTCGGATGACTTTTTTATTTTTGTTAGCATATGCATTTCATGTAGTCATTGAAAAAATGAAATTGCAGATATGCAGATTTTATATATTCCTATATTTTGAAAAATATGAACAAAATGAATATCCAGCTCATCTTACAATTCTCCCCTTTAATGTCATTTGCTAGTTTAAGTTTGTACAAGGAAATGTTCAAGGAAATTCTAAATTGTATGTCTCCTCAGAACAGTTCTCAGTAATGCAATAATAATATACAAATATATGTATACTATGTCACGCATGGGTGTTGGAGGACTCCTCTAAGGGCCGGGGAAAGGAACACAATAGCCTGACAAGATGAGAGGGGGGCTACCGCTGACCTTGTCTTGTTCTTCCTCTTTCATCACAGCTCCGAGAAGCCGCCGGGCAAGGGCACTTAACCCCTGGAAATACCGCTATAAAGGAAGCACCGGCAAAGAGAAAGATGGCTTCTGCTGGGATACTGGAACAAGCTGTACGCCGGAGCCCGTGATTTTCGAAAGGACTGATTGTTCTGAAAGAGGTCCCTGTATGGGACAGCGCTGAAGCACTATTTTTGTTACTTTTTGTTTATTTTGTCTATTCGTCTAGCAATGATTAAAGGGAAGACCCGGTTGGTGTTCCAACATTCCGACTGTTTCCAGTCTGTCCTTCCACCTCCCGACCACAACTAATATACACCAATCAGCCACAACATTAAAACCACCTACCTAATATCATGTAGATCCCACTTGTGCCTCCAAAACAGCTCTGACCTGTTGAGGCATGGACTTCACAAGACCTCTGAAGGTGTCCTGAGATACCTGGGCCCAAGACGTTAACAGCAGATCCTTTAAGTAGAGTGTGATGTTGGGCCTACATGGATTGGACTTGTTTTTTCAGCACATCCTACAGATACTTGAATGGATTCAGATCTGGGGAATTTGGAGGCCAAGTCAACACCTTGAACTCTATCATGTACCTCACCCCAGGTGAGGTGCCTCAGTGTGGCAGGGTGTGTTATCCTGCTGAAAGAAGCCATTGCCATCAGAGAATACTAGTGCCATTAAGGAATATATGTTCTCTGCAGCAATCTTTAGGTAGGTGGTACATGTCAAACTAACATCCACATGAATGTCAGGGCCCAAGGTGTCTCAGCAGAACATTGCCCAGAGTATCATACTGCCTCTACAAGCTTGCCTTCTTTCAATAGTTCTTCCTGCTGCCATTTCTTCCCTAAACAAATGACATTCACAAACCCAGCCATCCATATGAAGATAATGATGATGATGATTCAACTTTAATAATAATAAATAATAATAGATTTTATTTAATAGGCACCTTTCTTTGCACTCAAGGTCACCTTACAAATAATTAAGACAGCAACAAAAAAAATAAATAAATACAATCAAATTACAATAAAGGCAAACAAGTAGTAGCAATCATCAAAAGAAAATATTTGGCTTTAACAATAGTAGGTTCATAGTTGGAAAATTTGAAAATATGTTTGAAAATATGTTTTTTGAAGTAGTTTTAAAATGTGTTATTGAGTCCAATTGATGGATGTGAGAGGGAAGAGAAGTCCAGAGTTGAGGGGTACTACGAGAGAATGCTCGAGCTCCCAAAGAATAGAGTTTGATGTTTTGGTACAGACAGTAGAGCTGCAGATGAGGATATGAGTGAGCGAGGTAAGTGGTATGTGAGGTAAGAGGGAGCAAAGTTGTGGAGAGCTTTAAATGTTAACAGCAGTATTTTGTATTGTATTCTATAGTTAATAGGGAGCCAGTGAAGTTGGGAGAGAACAGGTGTAATATGTTAAGTGGATTTTGAACAGGCTATTATCCTGGTAGCATAATTTTGAAGAAGTTTTAAGCGATGAATACGTTTTTGTGGGATACCAGATAGAATAGCATTTCAATAATCTATACAAGAAGTAACTAAGGCATCGATCAATACTTCAGTGAGTAAGAGCAAGACAGAGTCTAGAAATGTTTTGGAGATGAAAAAACGCACCTCGAGAAATATTGTTTATATGGAATGAAAAAGAGAAGGTACTGTCTAAAATGATGCCAAGGCTCTTAACCTGGGAAGAGACGTTTTTAATAGTAATGTTAATTAAAAGGCAAGAACTCTTAGCTTTAGCAAGTGTAGAAATCAGGGCACTCCAGTCTGTCAAGACTGCACACAGTCCTACCAACAAAGAAGAACGTCTTGAGGAGAGGAAGAATGTAGAGGAAAATAGACGTGGTTGCAATCACGTTGGATAGAGGAGGGGGGAAGGAAATGGAAAAAAATTGAGACAGAAACTTTCTAAAGTGTGGGAGCACTTCTCCGAAAAAGAAAAAACAAGTTGAATGCAGATTATGCAAAGCGGAGCTTTCTTTTCAACGGCAGCACCACCGCGATGCATGAGCATCTGAAACACAAGCATCCTGCAGCTGTGATGCCGCCATCTCTTTAGAGGTAAGTTTTAGCAAGTAAAGTTAGTGTCACATGTTAATGTTGATGTTTGTACTGTAATGTGTATATCAAGGTTTCGACAATGTTAGTTAGCCCTTAAACCGATACATTCTTGGGGGTTAATGCACCCCTGGATGGCAAAAACGTTTTAGCTGCACTTTTTAAATAAACGTCAGAATTCACAAAGAAAATGTGAAATTTTAATGGAACACATTATTTTTCATGCAAGGAGCATCACAATTACTGCAACACTGATCATTTTACACACTGCAAATGAACTGTAAAGACTATAAAAAAACTACTGCAACAATCTATTATTATATGTTCAAGGTGCAACTGAAGCCATTGATGAAATTCAGTAAATCACAGAGCCAACTGCGCTTGAACTGGCTGCACGCAAACACATAGAGGTAAACGCTGATGATTACAGGCTCTTCTAGTGCAGCGGCTGAATTCCATAGACAGTGGTGCTGCAGCTCTGCAGGGGCCGGCAGTGCTCATGAGCTGGCTGCTCAACGAATGTACAGCACTGACTGATAGCTCTGGCATGCTGGCAAATTGCTCTGTGAAGTGTCTATAGCCAGTTGTGGTGTTCAATGAATGTACGTTGCTGAATGTATGTCGCCGCATATACTCGGCTTCGGCATCATTCCAAATTGCAGTGGAAACTGACTTTACCCGTTTGCATCATTCAACAAATGTACTTTTTTAAAATATACCCGGCTCTGGCGTGCTGGCAGTAATTAGCTTGTTACATATTTTAGTCCATTTTTTTTTATTTTGGCATAATATAGTACATGATGTGATAAACTACAACACTTTTCCTTCAGAGTGTGATGATTAAAACATCTTTCTCTGTCTGGAAAATAATTCTTGCGTATTCCTGCTACCTCTACTCCCTCTGAGCGTCTCTTCTAAGCAGCTGGGGCCATTGTCTCAAAGAAGAGAGCCAGCCTCACACCAGAGCATGTCGAAATGCTCACATTCCTGCTCTGCAATCAGGAATATATGAACTGAATCTTTTATAAACTGTACATCATTGTTTTATTTTATTTGTATTGAAGCTTTATTTGAACTTTTGGACTTTATGACACACCAGTGGCCATTTTCGGTTTAGTTAAATGCACTTTTTTTGTTTAAAGACTGTAAACTTTAGTTTGTATTGTTTAATGTATTTCTTTTTGATTGTGATGGTCACACTAATATAAAACATCTGATTATTTTCAAATTCATATGTTTCATGATTAATTTGATTATTATTAATTTTAATCGTGTTAATGAAGAGACATCAGGGTGACATTCACAGGTTGACAGATGTGAGCAGATGAGGTAAGACAAGCACTGGAGCCCAGAACAGGATGTGCAACCACAGGTCACAGGCTTCAAAATAGTCAGGCATGAAATAATCGTGACAAAATTGAAAAAAAAATTGAACAATTAGTTGACTGCCAAAATAATCATTAGTTGCAGCCCTAATTGGAAAGATGTAGATGAGAAAATGAAAAGGCCCCAGCACAGAGCCCTGCAGAACTCCCTGAGTAGCTACTGTATTCTCTGACTTAAAACCCTTCACTCAAACAAACTGCAAAACTAATTAGATGTTTAAAAAGCATGTGATGAGATATGCTGTCAAATGTGGAGCTGGGGTCAAGACGTACAAGAGTTGTTAAAACTCCCATGTCAGCTGCCCAGAGAAGATCATTTGTGATTTTGCCCAGGACAGTTTCTGTGCTGTGTTTAGGATGAAAGTCAGATTGAAACTGTTCAAAAAGGTAATTCTTTGAATGGTGGGACTGACGTTGGAAGATATCTGTCTTTCTGAGAAGGTTTGATATAAATGGGAGATTTGAAATAGCCTGATAGTTATTGAAGAAATCAGGATCTAAGCCAGGTTTTTTTTCTAATTTTTGTAATGGAGGCTGATTTTATCATGGGGAAAATATGTGGCAACAAGACTTGTTGGTATTGGGTCCAACTGACAGGTGGAAAAAGTGGATTTTGTTATAAGCTCAGAGATACCATTTTCAGTTGGTAAACTGAACTCTGAGAATAAGGTGGGTTGCTAAGGGAATATGGGTGATAGTGGAAAGTATGTCATTTTACACAGGGACAGAAGAAGTAATTGATGGTGGATTTTTCCAGTTTTGGAGTTGAAAAAATCTAAAAAAGCATAGCAGTGCTTAACAGTAAAGTTATGATGAGTGACATTTTCTGGTGGCGTAATTAGCCTACTCACTGAAGAAAAATAGCTGTAGTATTATTCCCTCCTTTATTAATGATGTTAGAATAACATACTGCTTTCACAGCAGAGAGAGCATTTGTGTATTGTAACAAGTGATCTAAGTACATTCCCTTATGTACAACAAGGCCAGTTTTCTTAGCTAGACACCCCAACTGCCCGGCCAGTGGCCTTGAGCTTACAGAGTTCGGGTGTGAATTCGGAGTTCGGGCAGTAGTGTGAATAAATGAAGCAGTCCGTGTTTTTAAGGGAGCCAGTGTCTTGAGAACAGAGTAGCATTGTAATGATCCACAAGTTCAGTGAAGGCAGTGAAGGGTGAAGCAGGCTGTGAATTAAATAAGCAAATAAAGCTCACTGGGTTTACATGCTTGATATTATGAGATAACACACTGAGTCTTTGAATTACTGAGAGGTATGCTAATATCAAATGGAATTATTTTATGATCTGAAATGGGAAATTCAGTATAAGTAAGACTGTATAGTATAATGCCAGTGCAGCAGACTAAGTCTAGAATATGACCTTTTTATGGGTTGAAAAGAAACAGTCAAGCGTTTCATTAAAATCACTTGTGAGTGCATCAGTTGAGATATCCATGTGTATGTTAACATCACTCATAAGGATGACATTTGGAGGCATAGCAAACATAGTTGTTAAAACAGTAAAAATTCTGCAATGAAACACTTGATGGTTTAGGAAGCCTGTATAAGACAGCAATTACAGTAGGCCTGCAGAGTTTGCCAGCTAACAACACAAAGCAAGAATAACCAGGGAGATGCACCAGTGATAATTTTAAATCTTTGTGGTAAATTATTGCAAGACTGACAGGATTTTGAGATATAAGCAAAACCCGGAGGGAT
This sequence comes from Polypterus senegalus, assembly GCF_016835505.1. Taxonomy (NCBI): domain Eukaryota; kingdom Metazoa; phylum Chordata; class Cladistia; order Polypteriformes; family Polypteridae; genus Polypterus; species Polypterus senegalus. The sequence goes on along the minus strand of NC_053156.1, from coordinate 128,120,572 downwards.
TGCCTGGTTTAAATGAAACAATCACTCAGTTGCTGTCAAGTCACCATAAGACAATAACAGTCTGTCTTAGGTACTGTGATAAAGTTACTAACTGGCAGAGCTAAGGTGGAAATTGATGGAATGTTAAATAATCCAGACTTCAAATTGTCCATAAACATATATTCGGGTGACTTTACCAGAGGACTCAGCACAATTTGATCAACACGTCATCCAAAAGCATGTGGACAATAGCATCTTTTAGACCAAAAGGAATGAATCATCTCACTGTTGTTCGTGGTGAAGTAAAAACAAAACGAGATCCCAGTAAAAAAAATATATATATATATATATATATATATATATATATATATATATATTGTCACAGGTGTACGACCCTTGCGGGACGGGCCGCTTTGCCGGATGGGCTTCAGCTGGTGAGGGGGCAGTGTCACAGGTGTACAGTCCCGGCCGGGACGCCTGGACAGTCCCCAACGGGGACAATACTTCTCCTCGGCCATGAGAGGGCAGCCGCCCGGGTCTATTTGGGGGCCACAGAGACGGAGCTGGGATGCCCGTGAGAGGACGTGGCCACCGCCAGGGGGCGCCCGGTCAGTTGGGGAGTCCTGGATGGCAGCATTTCTGCCACACCAGGAAGTGCTCCCGGAAACAGTTCAAAGGCGACCCGGAGTGCTTCCAGGGGCTTTCCTGACACTTCCGCCACACCAGGAAGTGACGTCAAGGGGAGCACCTGGGACTCATCCGGGTCCTGATAAAAGGGGCCGCCTCCTTCCAGACAGAGAGCCAGAGTTGGGAGGAAGGAGACGAAGCTTGTGAGGAGGAGGAGGTCCAAGAGAAAGAGAGAGAGAGAGAAAGAAAGAGGGAAAGAAGGAGAGAAAGAAGAAGAAGAAAGGAAAGAGTTGGTGAAAGAAGAGGAGAAAGAAGAAGAAGAAAGGAAAGAGTGGTGAAAGAAGAAGAAAGGAAAGAGTTGATGAGAAAAGGCATTGTGGTGCAGTAAAGGAAAAATAAATAAAGGAGCGTGTTTCATACATAATGGTGTCGGTCTGTCTGTGTTGGGGGTACGGTTTCCACAATATATATATATATATATATATATATATATATATATATATATATATATATATATATATATATATATACTGTATATATATATATATAATATATATATATATATATATATAATATATATTGGGCGCCACAGAATGTCACGGTACAGCAGGAGATCAGCAGGTAGCTCATAATTTGTCCAAAGTTGATAGAGTTCATCCTGTGAATATTTTAGTTTTGTAGAAGTGAATGTAGTAGACAACAAAGTGGACAGAATAATCCATGACAGCCAGTTAAAGTTTATCATGGTAAACTTTTGAAAGAAAAATCACCCAAGCAGATTTCAGATTCACAGTAGAAATATATACCCCTCACTTACCCACTTGGCTCTGTTAAAATACCACATTAGTTAGTAGACCGTCACCAATGGCATTTACCAAAAGTATTCAGTAATTGATAAGAGGCAGTTTCCACCATCAAAGCTAGGCACCAGACCAGGGAATCAGCAAAAACGTTTTCACTTACCCACACAGATTCCAGCCAGCAAAAAGCAGGTCAACGAGGCCTCATGTTAAGGCTGAGAAAGCAAAGGACAGTAAGGGACAGGAATGCATAATATTAATTTTTAATCCTATGTGAGATTGTATGCAATGGAAAAAAACAAGTTATAAAAGGCAGATAAAAACACACAAACAGAGAGAAACGCCAAAGTTTACTTCCAGCTCCGTACCATCACTGTACAGATACATCGAAACCCCTTATGGTCAGAGCACAGTGTCAGCTATTGTGTAGCACACCTGGAACAATTGCATGTTAAAGGCCTTGTTCATGGGCCCAACACAGTAGAATCTCTTCTGGCAATTATGGGATTTAAACCAGCAACCTTCTGTATACCAGCACAGGTCCTTTAACCTGAGAGCCAACACTCTAAATGAAAATGTGATTCATCAAATCAAGCTACCTTCTTCCATTGCTCCATTGTCCAGTTCTGATGCTCACATGGTCATTGTAGGCTCTTTTGACAGCGGTCAGGGTCAGCATGGGCTTTCTGACCTTTCTGTGTGTTCTGACACCTCATATGGACTGCATAAAGCTTTTCAGCAGTTTGTATTATGGTAGCTTCTCTGTGAAATCGGACCATACAGTTTCTCTTTCGCTCCCCACGCACATCAATGAGTCTTGAGTGCTCATGATCCTGTTGCCTGGTTTTCCTTCCTTGGTATGTGATAACAACTGCGTACTGAGAGAACACCACAAGACCTGCTGTTTTGGAGAAGCTCTGACCCAGTTCTCTCACTATCACAATTTGGCCCTGTGGTATAGTGGGTCCACAACTCATGTCAAAGGCCACTTTTTAAAATAAATAATCACCGCACTCGCGGCTTAGCAAGAGGGCGCGGTGGTGTGTGGCTGAAGTGGTTCCCGGGGTGATTTGTGATGTGAGTGGTCCTTGCTTAAGTGCACAGGTGAGGAGTCATCCGCATCCGTAATTGTTCCTGGCAGCTGCTGATTGCCACAGCTGATCCACGTCCCCTTAATAAATAGAAGCGCGAGGCGGCTAGTAAAGAAGGAAAAAAAGAAAAGAGAGAAATGGAGGCAGCTGGACAGTGATCCCTAGCGGGGTGTTTGGCCAACACCTAGGGCAGATGGTAGTGGATGTTCCTGTGAAGCATTGTGAGGAGCAGGAGATACCAGAAGAAGGATGGCTGGCCGCGTAAGGCTGAGAAGGCAGCGGGAGTCGGGAGGCTTGGAAGGTGGATTCCCCAACGTGAGCATCCCGGCCGTTGGGGGGGGGGGAGCCAAATCTCAGTCTGGAGAGAGTGGAACTGAAGCCAGGGATCGGAAAGCCTCCAGACCAGTCAAGTAAAGAGAAGGTCAGCTGCAGGTAGGGCGACTCCCCTGTTGCGAAGCCCGATGGGAAAAGCAGGGGAGCTGCCAGGTAAAAAGAAGGCACCAGGCTTTGATTTTAAAGAGACTGTTTCCAGCCATTGTTTTAACTTCGTCGTTGTATTTTAAAGATTTTTTTCTATTCGATTTTAACCTCCACCCTTCACTTGTTTCTATGGATTATTTGTTTGAAGACTTTTGAGATACACTGCATTTTATTTATTTGGACACTGTTCTTGTTTTAATAAAAAGCACTTTGCACTTTTGAACCATCCTCTTGCTTCATTGTTTGTGCCTCACTGCCTAGCTCATCGGTGACATTACTGACAGTGTCGGGTTCGAGGGCTCCCATAAGTTGAATGGGAGCGTTGAGCGAACCCACATCGTCACAGGCCCTTGTCAAAGTTGCTCAGATCCTTATGCTTGCCTATTTTTCTTGAACTCAACACATCACCTTCAAGAACTGACTGTTCACTTTTGCCTAATTCATCCCAGCTCTTGACAGGTGCCACTGTAACAAGAAGATCTGTCAGTGATTTTAATGTTGAGGGTCATCTGTGTATAATAATACATGTATAATAAATTAGTAAAATGTATAAAACATAGTAAACATTACATAATGATGCTGGACATAGCTGAACATAAGGTGACCCCACTGTAAATAATCTGAACACATTTTATGACTCACACAGAAACACCAGAATATAAATTTGTCAACATTTTAAGATTAATTAAACCTATGCATTTTCTGAATTTACTTAATCCAGTTTTAAGATGCAAGTTGTGGGCATTATCCACAGCGCAGGAGGAACTCCTTTAATGGGCTTCAGAGCACAACAGAGTATGCTCAAATACATATCCACCTTCATTCTAAAAAAGACAAATCCCCTGAAAATGTCCATCTTTGGGACATGAGAGGAGGTACTGGGAAAACCTGCAAACTTCACAAAAAGAGTGATTAAGTTAGACCTTTGAATTCAATGAACCTTGAGGTGTAAGGCAACAGCTCTAACTACTGAGCCATTATGAATTAATAAAGCACTGATTTTCAAAGGCTGATTAACATAATTAATTTAAAATACAGGAATATGTATTCAAGCGTTTAGATAGACATGTGGACATTAGAGTTTGCTAAGTTATTAAACAATTTAAGTAAAAATCAATAAAACATTTACTATTGAAGTATGGTCCCCTTCCTCATTAAGGTTTAGAAATAGAGATGGTGTAAAAATTTAAATTGGACATGCTAAATCCCTTCCTTAATCCCAACTCATTTGTTGTCCTTCTTAAAATATAAAATGAAAAGGATGTGAATTATGCAGTAAAATGATTCTGCATGATGAGCACTTTGACTACAAAGCAGGCCAGATCTCCATGGCTTATCCAGGCCAGTAAGAGGACACATGCAGCCATATATGGGTCGACGGGACTGCCAGGACATGTTAAAATAAATTAATTTCTCACTTTTTCATAAGGAACAAGAATCAACTTTTTTGAATCCCGGATATGCTCCAGTGACATTTTCTCTTCACTATGGACCAAGTCTGCCTGGTCACTAAAAGTGCTTTATGAGCAGCAGGCATCACTGGGCAGGAAGTACACATAAAGCCGTCTTCCACTGCCATTACCTGAACAAAGCCAGACCAATCTGGCTTATCCCTGGAAGTCTTTATTGCTGGTATTCATAAACACTGCAGTTCTTTATATGTAAAGCTAATGGTGGCTGAGTGGACAGCAGCCTTTTTTTCTCCACACACAAAATAAGGGCAACACTAAAGAAAATAAGATATTCAAAGCTGCTTGATCCATTTAAAGCTCATTGGGGCTGGAGACTATACCAGCAGCTGAAACCAGCCATGCACGGGACACCAACTCATTGCAGCTAGATTAAACATCTAAATTAAATATCATTAATGTTCATTAAGGTGTATATTCGAGAATTAAGAGTTGTGATAGATAGATAGACAGGCATGTGGTTTTGCTGCATTTGTACCATAAGCGTCGAGGCATTTATGAAGGTTAGTGTCTGCATTCATGTCAGATATTATTTGATCTACAGAGAGGGAGTCTGCATGGCCCATGAAGACAGTGAAGATGGAGCACCTCTAGGGACCTGCTGCTGATCTGTTTATGTTCTTGAAAGTGCCATCTTGCATACAATTTTATAGGGATGGCAAAAACTGAAAGAGGTGATATGGCATTGGAATGTGGCTACAGAACAGAAAGTGTTCAAAATAAATTTAGAAAAGAGGGATAAGATTATGTGAAGGACTTGGTGAAAATATTGGCATGAACTCTCTTCACTAACCAGTAGACTGCAAGTCATGAATGTAGACACTTTTGTCATGTGTGATCAAGGTCCTGGGTTCTGAAATTGCATAGCATTAAGTAACTATTGTTCTCAAACCCAGCTCAGTACTGCTAATAGCATTAGCTGCATAGGAAGACCCTTTCTTCGCCAAGATGGGATACCGTTCATCAGAAAGCCCACTCATATAGACTCAGTTTGGAGCCTTCAGTTAAATTAACATATACATCTTGGAGGTGTATAAGAAAGAGTAGGGAAACTCAGACAGACACAGGAAGAACATGAAAATTTCCAACAGAAATTCCAACAGGTAGGTCTTTCTCAGGTGCCACAGTGAGTGGCAGCCTTTCCAGCAGCTCCGTGTATGACTTTATCTTTCTACCTTTTTCTCTATTTTTCTCTTTTTCACTGATCACTCCTACCACTTTTTTATGTGGACTCATTCCCTGGACACTTTTTACTACTTTTTTACTACTTGGACATGGATTTTTACACACTGAGACTCATCTATTTAGGTAGTCAACTTCAAGCGCTGAGAACAAATGCCCGCGCTGGTGTGGTTCCCTATTTACTTGACGAGGTAAGAAGGTGGTATCGTGGCAGCAGAGCCATTACTAAGCTAAAGGCTAAACAGCTAGAGCGAAAGTGGTGATACAAGCCTTCGGTGCCTTCTGTGATCCTGGGAAATGTGAACTCACTACCAAATAAGATCGACCAACTGGCTGCGCTAGTGAAAAATGTCAGGACCTACAGAGAATGCAGTTTGTTGTGTTTTTGTGAAACGTGGCTAACAACTAGCATCCCAGATGCTAACACGGAGCTACCTGGGTTTAGCACAGTTAGAGTGGACAGAAACGCAAATACCTGTGGGAAGCGGAAAGGAGGACGACTCGCTCTCTATGTGAATACAAGGTGGTGCAACCCTGGACATGTAAATGTCAAAATCTCAACTTGCTGCAGGGACATCGAACTGGTGGCCGTAAGTCTGTGACCCTATTACTTGCCCAGAGAGTTTGGACACGTCATTGTTGTTATTGTTTACACCCCTCCTTGGGAGGACGTGGAGATAGCGGGTGACATCATCCATTCCGCTGTTGCTAAACTACAAACACAACACCCCGAGGCATTTGTGCTAATCGCTGGAGATTTTAACCATGTGACGCTGGACAAAACATTACCTGCCTTCTCCTAGTATGCGGATTGTAACACCCGGGGAAATAGGACTATTGTATACTGTATACTGTATAATGCAAACATTAAAGCCCAGGTAAGCAGAGAGCTGAGGAGACTTTGTGCCAGCAAAGCAGTTGGTCCAGATAGAGTATCACCATGACTGCTGAAGGCCTGTGCGTTGGAGCTGAGGAGTTCTCTACAGCACATCTTCAACCTGAGCCTGGAACAGGGGGAGTCCCGAGGCTTTGGAAAACATCTTGCATCACCCCAGTCTCAAAGGTATCATGTCCTAGTGAGCCGAATGACTTCCGGCCTGTCACTCTGACGTCCCATGTAATGAAGACCATGGAGCAGCTGCTTTTTCACCACCTGAGGCCACAGGTCTGCCACACCCTCGACCCTCTGCAGTTCGCATACTAGGAGAAGGTGGGAGCGGAGGATGCCATCATCTATATGCTACACGATCCCTCTCCCACTTGGACAGAGGCAGTGGTGCTGTAAGAATTATGTTTCTGGACTTCTCTAGTGCCTTCAACATCATCCAACCTCTGCTCTCTAGGGACAAGCTGACAGAGATGGGAGTAGAATCATACTTGGTGGCATGGATCGTCGACTATCTTACAGACAGACCTCAGTATGTGCGTCTCAGGAACTGCAGGTCTGACATTGTGGTTAGCAACAGAGGAGCGCCACAGGGGACTGTACTTTCTCCGGTCCTGTTCAGCCTACAGTATATACATCAGACTTCCAATACAACTCGGAGTCCTGCCACTTGCAAAAGTTCCCTGACGACAATGCTATCGTGGGCTGCATCAGGAGTTTGCAGGAGGAGGAGTATAGGAACCTAATCAAGGACTTTGTTAAATGGTGCGACTCAAACCACCTACAACTGAACACCAGTAAAACCAAGAAGCTGGTGGTGGATTTTAGGAGGCCCAGGCCCTGATCATCAGAGGTGATTGTGTGCAGAGGGTGCAGACCTATAAATACCTGGGAGTGCAGCTGGATGATAAATTGGACTGGACTGCCAATTCTGATGTTCTGTGCAAGAGAGGACAGAGCTGAGTATACTTCTAAGCTGACATCCTTCAACATTTGCAATAAGTTGCTGCGGGTAAACTATCAGACGGTTGTGGCGAGTGCCTTCTTCTACGCAGTGGTGTGCTGGGGAGGCAGCATAAAGAAGAGGGATGCCTCATGCCCGGACAAACTGGTGAGGAAGGCAGGCTCTGTTGTAGGAATGGAGCTGGACAGTTTGACATCTGTGGCAGAGCGACGGGAGCTGAGATGGAGCCGTCATGGAGAATCCACTGCATCCACTGAAAAGGATCATCTCCAGGCAGAGGAGCAGCTTCGGCATCAGACTGCTGTCACTGTCCTGCTACACTGACAGACTGAGGAGATCGTTCCTCCCCCACACTGTGCGAGTCTTCAATTCCACCCAGTTAAACATTAACATTATACAAAGTTATTGTCTGTTATACCTGCATTTTCATCACTCTTTAATTTTTTTTTTATCATCAGTATGCTGCTGCTGCAGCATGTGAATTTCCCCGTGGAATTAATAAAGTATCTATCTATCTATCTTGAAAGTGATAGGCCAGGCCACTGGACCTATAGAGAAGCAAACAGTGAATTCTGTGCTGCTCTTCACACTGAATAGTAAGCCAAAAAATTAGAAATCCAAAAAGAAATTGTTTGAAAGAAAGTAGTGAAGTCCTGCTGTGTGGATGACATGATGAATGTGGTGGTAAGAAAGGCTATGCATGTATGGAACACATCACAAGATCTTGTCCTAATACTTTACTTTCTAGATTTGAAGAGAAAAAAAATATGACAGCTGCTCAAGGAGCTACATGAGCATGATGTGTTACTAATGAAGATGAACCATTAAACCATGGTACTGTGCAAAGAATTGGGATGGAAATGTTCATGACAGAACAGACTGGTAAAGTGGTTACAGAAAAATATAGTTTGAACATATGGAGGCAGAGAATGACCGGAAATCAAAGGTGGAAGGAACTTAAGGAAACAAGATCAAATGAATGGAGGTGAGGAGAAAAGGCCCAAAGACTAACAGAATTGTTGTTGTTGGTTGCTGGCATGGCTCAAGTGCCAATGTACCCACTTAGGTTGATATTTGATTATCTAGGTGATCCTAGAGGCTGGTATAAGTATGGCAGTCTAGGATGCAGTGAAACCTTAGTCTACTATTTACAGCATTTTACTTCAGAGCTGGTTACTTTCTTTCAGAGATTCATGTCAAGAATCCCAGGTCTGTGTTACAGCCTCACGGTTTCCACAGATAATGCCACTTGATTTGCATTTTTAAATCTGAGAGCTTATGGTCCTACTTAGCTAAGAATATACTTTTTGGAATCACCTAGCCTGCACTTGCCACACATGACCCAGGCAACAAAAGTTGCAGCAGCTCAGAAAAGAATAACAGCTCTGTTCATTATTAGCAATTAAATGACCTGATCCTTCAAGAATGTGGAATGTGAAAAGTACTGACACTGCTTTCCTGTAGCTTCTGTATAGTCCAAGCTTCATTTCCATCTTGTAGTGCACCAGGAAACATTTACAGCTTGGTGTAACATTTGAGCAACTTGTTTCAACTCATTTGTCTATACGTCAGCTTACTATTGCTTTTATCATGTGTACGTCTTGACATGTGTGACAAGAGTTGGGGCAGCCAACCGTATCATTTTTCCTGACTGTAAATGGATGAATTTTTAGTACAGATGTGTACAGGTTCGAGTCCAAAACAGAACTAACTGGTGAGGTTGAGATGGTGGGTTTTAAAAATGAGGCAGAGGAAGTGAGGTGATTATGACCGGAACTGGAAGTGACATCATCTGACTTGTGGCTGGAAGGGGTATCTTCTGGACCAGATGTGACGTCATCAGGCTTGTGGCCAGAAGAGGCATCTTCTGGACCAGAAATGACATCATGGGCCTCCTGACCAGAAGTGATGTGATGGAGGCCAGGTGGAATTTCCTGTAATGGGTCTGCAGTGGAAAAAGAGAAAGGATCTGTGCACCTCGCCACCTCCTGGTCTGATGTGGAATTACCTTTCGTCAAGCCCTTTTGCTGTCTCCCATGCGTTCGTGTGTAACAATCTTCCAAATATGAAAAATCTGTATATGCTTCTAAATTGTAGCAATCAGCTGTGATGATGATGATGATAACTGTCATAGATGATAGATTGGCATCTCAAAATTTTTTTGAAAACTTTTGACCACTTTTGTAAAGACCATTTAATGTCTTTAATTACAAGGAAGAGGATGACATGCTCTGGATGTCTCAGAGCCTACTCTCTGGTTTTTTTAGGGAAGTCTGAAATACATCAGTCAGGACACACCACGTAGGATGCCAAGACCAGCCTGGAAAGCCCAAACTTAGTAAACCGAGTAAACTAAGTGAGAAAATGAAAAAAATGGTGGAGAAAAGAACAAGGTCGCTCAGTCAATCAAACTTGTTTGGCTACCTAAGATGTTGCATAATGAGAGGAGAAAATGGTTCTTGATATTTTCTCAAAAGAAGACAGAACTGGTAGAGGAGACTGGATCTGAAGAATGAATCAAAAGTGTCACCAGAGACTTGAGAAATAAACAAAGCCTATTCAAATGTTTTTACTGAGGTCCTCCTGCTGGTAATATTTTCAGAATTGCAAGATTTCTTACCTGTTTCGGGATGGAAAAGCAAAAACCATATTGTGGCAAATGCAATAAAATAGCATACATTCACATGATTTCAGCTTATTTCACATTTTTTGTATGGTTGAATGAAACATATTTCTGTTCCATGGTTGTTCTTACCCACAGACATAAACATAAATGAAAAGATGTGTAGCTGCGTAACATAAAAAGTAAACTGATACAATAAAGCCTTCCATTTTACTTAAATTGTTTTTTGTAGATCTGTGAGTTTACTAAAAATAAGAAGGCGATCTTATAATACCTATGCCTACGTGCAGATTTCTCTCCAGTATTACATCATTCTAACAAAATGTTATCCCTTACTTTATTTTATGGCATGTTTAATAAAAATCTCTATTGACATTTGTTGTAGGAGTTACTGACTTTGTTCTGTTGAGTGTCGCTTAAAGGTCCTTGTTATGTTCCTCCTACTTGGTATTTTTAGGTAGGATTTTTCTTATTGTCAAGACAGCATTTATTATGATTCATAGGAGTTTTTTTTAGATCATTTTAAGAATATTTGCCTAGGAGAATTGCAGAAATTGATATTTAGGGTTGATAAGTCATCCATTAATTCTCTTGGTTTTCTTGCAACTTCCAGGATCCCAGTCATGTGTGTGATCGCTGACAGTATGGAGCTGACTCCTTCTGCTTGTGTCAATGATTGTCAGTGAGGGTCTTCGACCAGGTTCTCTGACTTTTCTCCAGCATCTTTAAAGACATGCAAGGTGAAATGGCTCCATGGTGGGTGTGTGAGTGAGTGGGCCCTGCTATGTTCTAACATTGATTTTCAGGAAGCATTTGATAAGGTTCCATATGAGAAGTTCAAGAATCAAAATTTTAAAAAAGGGAATTCAATGACTACTGTGTAGTTGGGTGAGGTGCAAACTTGGCTAAAACACAGGAAACAGACGGTTATGGTGTGAGGAACCTTATCAGAACTGGATGATGTTGAAAGTGATGTCCCTGAGGGTCAGTGCTAGGGCTGCTGCTATTTTTAATATATATAAATGATTTAGATAGAAATATAAATAACAAGCTGGTTAAGTTTGCAGATGATACCAAGATAAGTGGATTAGCAGATAATTTGGAATCTGTTAAATCATTACAGAAGGACTAAGACAGCATGCAGGCTTGAGCTGATTTCTGGCAGATGAAGTTTAATGTCCGTAAAGGTAAAGTATTAGATGTACAAAGTGAAAATGTTATATTTGTGTACAGAATTGGAGGTCTGAAACTTGAAACTTGAATGATTTATGTGAAGTACCTAGGAGTCACAGTGGTCTCATATGCATCCATCCAGCAATCGAGAAGACTAATAGGATATTAGGCTGTATCTCGAAATGTGTAGAGTACAAGTCAAGGGAGTTACTGCATGCTTAAGCTTCATAACCCACTACTGAGGTCTCACCTACAGTGCCATTTTGGCCTACAAATTACAAAAAAAGACTTACAAGTACAAGAGAAAACTAGAGAGGAACAACTAGGCTGATTCCAGGACTAAGAGGTTTGAGCTATGACTGAAGGAATTGAATATTCTCAGTGTAAGTAAACACAGATGAAGACGCGACATAATTAAACTGTTTAAAATTATGTAGGGAATTAGTACAAAGGTTCTTGGCTGTTACTTTAAAATGAGTTCAACAAAAACATGGGGACACAGTTGGAAACTTGTTAAGGGTACATTTCATAAAAATGTTAGGAAAGTGTTCTTCACCCAGAGAATCATGGTTTAATTTACCATGTAGTATATTAGACGGTAGCACTTTTGGGACCTTCAAAACTCAACTAAATGTCATTTTGGAGAAATTAAGTGGATACGATTGGTGAGCTTTGTTAGGCTTAATGGTCTGTTCTTGTAACATTTTTTCTAATGTTTCCCAGTCCTGTTTTTCCTGCTTTGCACCTGATGACACTGCCAATGTTCTGGCATCCCAAACAGCCCCTAATTAGATTTATGCAGGTTTCAGAATGCTATGCTAACATGATAATATTTTCTTGCTCTTTCTCTGTTCAGAGCTTAGAGGATATCTTCCCCCTTTATACTCCTTTTTGTGATCAATATTTTTCTTTATTATGACCATACCACAAATTGCATTAAGATGTATTAAAAAAAAACATAGCACCAGCCTCTCAAGCAAGTCAAAGCTTTCCTCACTGCCAAAGTGAAGAGTATCAGTAGGTGTCACGTCTTCTCTAACTGTAGATCCATCTCCTGATGTGATTATCTGCCTAGAGTGCTGTCATCTGAGGGCTGCCATTTGTGAAAGTTAAGGGGTGTGCACACTGAACAGCAGGCCAGGTCATAGGGGTCTGATGACAATGTACTCAAATGGGTGCCCTTTGTGCTTCTGAAGGCATGCGTGCGTAGGACACCAATGGGGATGGTCTTCTGATGATACTTCGTAGATACCATGACCTACTGGGTACTGTTTATGAGAGAAAAAGTGTGCACGCTCAGTGCACCAAGGGGATCACACTCCTTAAAGTGCACGGTATATGCACAAAGGGAAGCCATTTTTGCTTTTGAGTGGGCACGTGCTCCAGACACCTAAAGGGATCCTCAGGTTCTCATAGTCAAATAATACCAACTCTCCACTATGAACAACGAGGGGTGACATCTGTCAACCCCACCTAGGGCACTGTGATTATGATTTTGAACTTTATCCTGTCACTCTAGACCAGGGGTCCTCAATCACGATCCTGGCTGCAGGTTTTTGCTCCAACCCAATTGCTTAATATGAAGCACTTATTGCTCAAGTAACACTTCTGCTTCATTTTAGTTGTCTCGCTCATTAAGGTTTTGAACCCTTATTGCTTATTTTAGTCTTAAACAGCTTTATTCTCGGTGTTAATTGCTCCTAATTAGCAATAACATGCAAATGACAAAACAGACCAGCATGTCTCCATTTAGCTTGTTACTATTTACACCGGTATGTATTTATCATGCACTATTGGGTTTAATGATATACTTGGATGAAAGTGAAGAGAAAAAAGTGAAGGACTGAGAATTACTCATCCATTTTATCCTCCAAATCATTTGGATGTTATCCTTAGAAAGGGGAAAAATATCTAGGATATGAGAATTACCTGACATGGCAGAGTTAAAGCACTAACAAGCCATGAAATTAAATTATTGGCAAGAATTGCTTTCTAATTAAGCAACTGGGTTAGAACAAAAACCTGCAGCCACTGCGGCCCTCCAGGACTGTGATTGAGGACCCTTGCTCTAGACTGTAACCTCTAGCTCTCATGCATTCTGTTTTTATTTCTCTGTGAATTAAACAGTGCTATTTTTTTTTTTGCCTAGCCCTTCAGCTTTGCAATTTTTGTTTCAACCTTTGCTTACTTATTGAGCAAGTCACTTGTCCTGTTTGTGCCTTTGTTATGCAAAGTATATGTGCACAGTTGTAATAAATGATGGAGTGGTAAGTCTCAGCCACATTTACAGCAGTAGATATAATTGTAATGACCTTCACAAGCTTTGAAATGGTCTCAATGGCACCGGTGATTCACCTCTAACTTTCCACACAACAAAAGGCCCCATCAGTGCCCGACATACTCAACTCTATCAGATCTCTCACCTCCTTTTGGCTTCACTCCCCCACTTCTCTCTCCTTTTTGATGTTAGTGAGTTCAGTTTTAAATGCAGAGACGCGCAGCATGTGGTGCTGGCTTTTCCCTGCTGCCGTCTGTCAAAAAGAGAATGCAAAATAAAAAGAATTCTTTCTATTTTATCATGAACTGCTTACCCTCAGACTGAATGCTCACAAAGAATAAGGCCTGCTTTCTTTTGATTTGTGTACAAAATACTGAAAGAAACATGAGAAGAAAGCTTTAATTTAGAAATTTTTACATACCCAAAAAAAACAAAACATCTCTAGTTGTGTAGTAGGGAAACCTTGGAAAAGTAAAATAAACAGAACTTTTCAAAAGAAGTTTCAGACATATCGAAGAAATCCAACAAAGCTGGCATTGTATGGCATTGTCTATGATGATAGATTGACTCTCTGCTGCTAATAATATCCATCCATTTAATCCCCAGTCATTTTGAAAACAGTTTTGGGTCTTGGGGTGCCAGTCTATTGCAGGATGCCCCTGTTCACACTTGCACTCACATGAGAATTCACAGTTGGTCCAATATGATGCCCTTGTGTGCCAGTGTGCTGAACTTGAATGTTCCACTAGCAACTGCAGGGTCCTCCATATCTGTGCTTCATTTTTCTTCACGTGTTCTGGTTTTCTTTGCACAACTCAAAGAGGAAGTGAATGTGAGTGTGTGGCCTCTGTGAAGCTGGTCGGTTTCCATCTTGCACCTCATGCTGGATGGCTACAATACCTGTGACTATGATTTTGACTGAGTGAGTCTAAAGATGAATGAATGGACGAATTGTTCCAGACTAATGAGTCAACTCTGTTGTCAGTATCTAGAGACATTGATTTATTCCAAGAGAAATTCAAGGCAAAAAAAAAAAAGACTTGAACTGGCCATTTAAAACAAGGTGAGAAGTGCTCCTGTGTAGCAGTGCTTTGACTCTTTGTATTATGAAGTGTCATTGCTCACCTACAGCCGTGCACACAAATTACTTAAAGAAAAGTGCTTCTTACTGTTTTCAAATAGGTCATGCCGGTCCTTCTTTATTTAGCTTGCGGTCCAACTTGCAGACTCACTCCTCAAGACAAAACTGCACATGCTCACATGGCCCATTTCAATAACCTCTATTTGTACATTTTCAATGAGTCAAGTAACCACGAGGTTACCTCATCCTTCCATCAAACCCTCTAACAAATGTGTGTACCTGTGAGAGCCTCTTTACGTGATATTCCGGCTTTGGAGAGACCTTGACAGCTTTTAAGAAATATCTGAATGGAACATTACTGAGTGTGTCTGCAGCAGACATGTATATAATGCGAGAAGAGCGTAAGTTAATTAACATTTGCCCGTCTTCTCCTAGAATGAGTATAGATTAGTTACTTCTGTTCTAGGAGACTGGAATGTAGGGCAGCAGAGTGCCACAGAGGCTGGCACTGCTGCCTCATGGCTCACATGTCTTAGATTGTTGTCTGTTTGGAGTTTGCATTCGGCAATGTTTCTTTTTTTTTCCTGGTTGACCGCGTGGGGGAGTGGGCTCTGTAATGAACGGGAAAGCCAATAACAGTTGATTCCCACCTTGAACCTGATGCTACTAGGATAGGCACCGTCTTGATTAAGTGTATTTGAGAAGGTTGCCTTCCCAGCACCTTGGGTTGGCACTGAATTGAAAAACAAAGAAAACCATGGTTTAATTCAGGGTTAATTTAGTATAAGAGACAGAGAGCGGCTGACAAAATACTTCTGTACAGCATGTTCACAGGAGGCTTAATATAGAGTACAACTGGAAACTGAACAACAAGATGTTGTCTACCATTTACTACTATCTGATTTTCAACACACTGTTGCCTACTTCTCAAGCTCCCACCCAAACTCCCTGATGTCAGAACTGTGGGAAACACCACTAAAATAACCACAGAACACTCAGGGTGCCCTTACTCCAGTTTCTAATGTAGACCAGCCAGGCTGGCACTGCCACCTGAACCTGACACAAACAAACATGGGACACAAGTTCAAGGCACAAACGTTTTATTTTTTCTTTTCCCTTGTGGGAAACATCTTCCCCATCTCCCATAAGCACAGCACATACACAGTACTATCTTCTCTTTTCTGTTTCTCTTCTCCTTTCCACTACTTCGGTCAAGCTTCATTGTCCTCCTCCCAACTCTGGTTTCTCAAGTAGTGGCTGCTGGCTCTTTTTATAAGGCACCCGGAAGTGTTCCAGGTGCTTGATTACTCATTTCCAGCAGTAGTTCTGGGTGTGGTGGAAGAGCTGCCCATAAGGGCTCAGCAGCTCCTGCTGCAGTACCTCCTGGCGGTGCCTGCAGATCCCAACAGGGCTGCACCACACTCCAACTCCCATGAAGCCCTGCGGGAGTATGAGGCACCGCTGCAATCCAGGGGGGTTACCATCTAGCATCCCAGGAGAGGTAACAATCTGGCCACGCTTGCTCCACCGGTCCTCCCAACGTGGAGGCCCCGGCCACATGCTACACTAATCTGTTCTTATTTCTGCACAACTTTGTGTGTAGTGATCTCAGTCTCTTTTTCATTCTAACATCCCTGATTCACATTAATGTCATGCCATCACTACAGTGTACTGTAGGTCAGTCTACGGAGACCTGTCATGGTGCAGCCAGGACTGTTGCCCTGGCTCAAGGGTATTTGTTATTTACGTAATCTTATTTTAATACCATTTTTCATATTATGTCATTAATTCTGTTTTTGATTCTGTTTCCTTTTTCTATTTTGAGTATGTAATATAATTTTCTTATGGATATGGTGTTTAATTTTGTTGTGTTTTTGGTGTCAACTTTGTTGCAGTTTTCCTTGCTGCCTATTTTTGCATCCTTAGGAGGCAGGGCCACCTAATGGGGCAGCAAAGGTTCTGGCCTCAGCAGTATTTAAGCCAAAGGTGAGGAAGGCACAAAGCTTCAGAACTGTGATTGTGATATTGTGATTTTTCTGCTGCTGTTTTTGGATTGCATCCATTTTCCCCCTGCTTTTGTTTAAAGTTGCTGTCTTGGTTTAGTGATTATTTTGGAGGCTGCCTTTTAGGCAAACCAATTTTTGTTCTGTATTTTTGTTTCTGCCTTATTTTCTGCAATCCTTTGGCATCTTTGTAATAAATCTTTAAATATTTAAACATGTATGCTTAGTTTTGTCTAACTGAGTGTTTATAGGTTTCTTTCCTTCCTCATACAGTATTTCTTTCTGAACTTTAAAAACCTAAGCCCCGTTTTGGGGCATACGCAAGCTGAAAGTCTGCCTGTTAAGTTTGGGGAAGGCTTGCCTGGGGTAGGCCATTTCCTGGTGCTCCTATTTGACTCAAGGTTGATCTGGCCTTGTGTGAGTTTTTTTGAAGTCTGCTCCCTTTTTGTGTCTCTTGGTGGTAGGTATCAAAACAGGCGGTGCTCTTTTATCTGTGTGCCATTGTAAAATCTCAACAACAAACTTGAGCAAACAAACCAAAAACAGACATTTATTTAAGTGTATTGTTGAGATACAACATTAAACTTTAGATGTTAAGATGGCTGGCACCCTGCCTGGGGTTTGTTCCTGCCTCGTGCCCTGTGTTGGCTGGGATATGCTCCAGCAGACCCCCATGACCCTGTAGTTAGGTTATAGGGGTTTAGATAATGGATGGAGGATGGATGTTAAAGATGTTTATACTTGTTATGGTTTGAATTCTGTTTTAGCAAAATTGAAGATAAAATTAAAACTTGAAAAATCTGTGTCATATTATAAGTTTCAGATAGTAGGAGGTGAAACCGCTGAAAAAAAATTGGCAGGATGTCACCTTGACTAATTTTACCAGATCAGGCCAAGATATACATTTATCATGTCAAATGAAACGCAGAACATCAAATGGAAAGCATGATTATTTTTGGCTGCACACTTTCCCTCATTCCATCTCAACTCTCAACCTTCCTTTAAATCATAATGTATAATAAGGATCAATATGTTGTGATGATAGATAGATAGATAGATAGATAGATAGATAGATAGATAGATACTTTATTAATCCCAAGGGGAAATTCACATAATCCAGCAGCAGTATACTGATACAAAGAAACAATATTAAATTAAATAGTAATAAAAAAAAAAAAAAGCAGACAATAACTTTAAGTAATGTTAGCATTTACTCCCCCGGGTGGAATTGAAGAGTCGCATAGTGTGGGGGAGGAACGATCTCCTCAGTCTGTCAGTGGGGCAAGACAGTGACAAAAGTCTGATGCTGAAGCTACTTCTCTGCCTGGAGATGACACTGTTCAGTGGATGCAGTGAATTCTCCATGATTGACAGGAGTTTGCTCAGCGCCCATTGCTCTGCCACAGATGTTAAACTGTCCAGCTTCATTCCTACAATACAGCCTGCCTTCCTCCAAAGTTTGTCCAGGCATGAGACGTCCTTCTTCTTTATGCTGCCTCCCCAGCACACCACCGTGTAGAAGAGGGCACTCGCCATAACCGTCTGGTAGAACATCTGCAGCATCTTATTGCAGATGTTCAAGGACGCCAACCTTCTAAGGAAGTATAGTCGACTCTGACCCTTCTTACAGAGAACATCAGTATTGGCAGACCAGTCCAATTTGTCATCCAGCTGCACTCCCAGGTATTTATCTATGTCTCCTCTGATGATCACAGGGTCCATGAGGGTCCTGGGCCTCCTAAAATCCACCACCAGTTCCTTGGTCTTGCCGGTGTTCAGGTGTAAGTAGTTTGAGTCGCACCATTTAACAAAGTCTTTGATTAGCTTCCTATACTCCTCCTCCTGCCCACTCCTGATGCAGACCATAATAGCAGTGTCGTCAGGGAACTTTTGCACATGGCAGGACCCCGAGTTGTATTGGAAGTCTGATGTATATAGGCTGAACAGGACCGGAGAAAGTACAGTCCCCTGCGGTGCTCCTCTGTTGCTGACCACATTGTCAGATCTGCAGATCACCAGGACGCACATACTGAGGTCTGAGGGAAACAGATAGCACTGTTTCCTTTGGATATCACCAACACATTATTGTTTAGCATATTAAGTACTACTCAAAGACAGGAAGTTATTTAAAGGAACAAGTAACAAGAAATATATTGTAAGAGACTGTCCAGCAAGTAAAGTTTGTTGTCAAGATGAAATCTGGCACTAGGGTGGCACCAGATAAGACGGTAAGGTCTAATAAGGGCCAACAAGGGAGAGAAGAATTCACACTGGCAATTGGAGAGAACCTCATCAGCCAGTGTTGGTAAGCAAGGCCCACCAGGGTACCATTTCACTATAAATGATACTGTTCTCACTCTCTAGAAAAACAGAGTTTGGAGAACTGCTAAGACATCAAAAATGTTCCAAGGATGAGCAATAAAGACCCCCCAACTTGGACAGGTGGGACAATACAGTCCAATAGCGAGAACATATAGGTTGTAGGAGGCCTTAAAGGTCTAGCCCAGGAGCTGTTTGACACCACTTCAAGGAAAGGACAAGCGGTACACTTGACCTGGAATCATGGAACTGGAATTGGTAGATGAGCTGGGTCATGGTCCACTACACAGAAGGGACAGAAAGGGGTTTCTTTGGGAGGGTGGGGGTGTTTGGTGAGGCCCAAGTAGCACATCACTTCTTTTATTCTAAAAACAGCCCCCTGTGAGATGGGTAGGGGACATTATATTTGATGTCCTAAACAATTTTTGTGGTACTCAGAGAACCTGCAGGATTTTCATTTCTCTTTTTCTTTGTTTGTTGTTCCTCCCTTGTGTCATTTAACAAAAGCACTACTTTTTAAATATTTTGATATTTTTGGCAGTATCCATAATGGTGGTACTGTATTGTAAAAATAATGAAAGATTCATAACCTTACAGCTGCTGCTAGTGCAGTTTCACATGTGGAAAAAATGTCATGCAGTCTTCTGGTCTATACCCTGAAAACATTTTTATACAATGACTTCTATTAATAACAAGTAACCTTTAGTGTTTTTCCCATGAAAACTTTGGTGTGACATCCCGAACCAGAAGTAAATTCCGAAAAAGTATCTAATATGCTGTATAACAGTTTTATTCCAGAAAGGGAAAGGATGAGCAAAATCTGGGGAAATATGACACAAAACAATCCCCTTGCCAAAACAGATTCCTTAAACACCTCATGCTGTCAAGATCATGCTAGTATTTTGTTCAGAATCATTTTAATTATTTTTCTGATCTATTATCATTGAATTTTGTCATGTTCTTCTTTTTTATCATTTCTCCACCATTTTGTTGTATGTTTTTAAACTAAATTAGGTTAATTTGTACATTATTTGCATGAGCGCCTCCATGTTTTGTAGGCAATGATGTTCGCTGCCTGTCACAGGATTCATCAAAGACACGGTGTATGAAATCATCATGCTGCTATAACAAAACCACTAGCACACTCTAACTGGCATCCAAACTTTTAGGCTTTTCCATAAAGACCCCCCATATTTTAACTTAAACAAAGCAAACAGGTTCAATGAAGTTTCCACTTCACTTTGACTTCTGACGCATGATCTCCTTTTCCAAACTTGTGCCCATTCTTCTGTATCTTCGGTATTTCTTTTCTCGTGCTGCTGAAGGGCAAGTTGATCATTTTTATCTTGCAGAGCATCTTTCTAAAATGTGGATGCTTTGCCCACACAGTTGCAGCCCAATAGTTGGTTAAGGAACTCAATGAGGGTCACACCATAAGAAGGACTGAGTGACAGCTTTAGGGTCCACATGTTTTCGCTAAATGGCCACATTGCGTATTGTGCATCAAATGGCACACCCTAAACTCTCCTCAGGAAGATGGTGTCAGGAACAGCACTTTATTAAAGACTCTGCATCCCCTCCAGCAGAACACATTTACCAGGTTATTGAACAATAGACTGAAGTACCAAATTTCTTAAATCAATAAATGCACTTGATTGCCTTTTATTTACTTATTCAAGGAGTTATTTTATATGTTGTAACTATTTACTGCAGTGGTCTTCTGTCTCATCCAGGCTTAATTCCAAAATTGCTTCAACTCCCCATAAACCTTAAATTGAATCAGTGGGTTAGGAAAACAAATTTACAAATTAATGATGAGTTTTTCTCTTTTTAGTCTCCAAAACCTAAACCCCAATCCCAAATCTCTAGTCTATGCTGTTTTTCTCTGTGAGTTTCATTTTGTAAAGGGTGGCAGTAATGGCCTTAAGGAAGCCAAAGTGGTGTAAATCAGCACAAGGCTTTTTTATTCTGGTCAAGCATCAAGTGCTATCTATGCATTATTAATCCTGCTTGATGCTGTTAAGGTTTATGAAGGTGCCACAAAGTGAAAGATACTGGCACCAAACAAATTATTTTACAAAGTGCCTTTGCATTGTAAAAAGTGGAGTGGTGGTTTTGAGACTAGGATCTGTGCCGGCAATAGCCAATTTGAATCCCATAAACATCAGAAGTGACTCTATTCCATTGGGCCCTTGAGTAAGGCCCTTAACCTGCCATTGCTTCATCCTGGGAATGACGTTGATGTGCATCTAGACCTGCAAACAGGTCCTCCAACTTACAGGGAAAACTTGGGGGTTGATGGTAGGATTGGCACTCCAGCCACTGTAAAATATCTCACATTGCTCCAGTGTGGTGCTGAGGTGTCACCTGTTACATGGCTGCACTCGGTTCTCAATCCGGGTGGTTCATCGTGTGGTGGTTGCAGCAACGTGCTGTATCACTGCATGCTCTCCCAGAACAATGGCTTATATAGATACTAAACTGAGGAAAGTCAAGCAAATAGCATGTTTCAAGTCCTGCTTCTTAGCCACTAAGCCACAAGCAGTACTGGATGAGGAGATCCATTGCACGGCTCCTCTAGTCACTACCTTAGAGTCAACAAAGGGCTTAATGCTAATGTATTTTTGAGATGTGAAAAGAAAAGGTGGTGTTCTTGGAGAAACAGAAACGTATGGCGACAGGGAGAATGAGCAGACTCTACACTGAAGATAACTAGACCAGTGTTCAAACCAAGGAGCGGAGCTGCCAGCAAACACGCACCACCCAGCCATGGGGGCAAACTGATATGAACAAACTGAGACTAGGACAAAAGCCAAAAAAACAAAATCACACAACCATTTCCACAATCTGCTCACGTTTTTGTTCTTCAATAAAAATATATTTCATTTCAGACTTGAGGAGTTCATATTTAAAGGAGCAGGACACAATAGTGTTTATGCTGCTTTGATAAGATGATAAATAAATAACGAGTTTCCTTTTGTACAACGCACTGCCAGGCACCTTCAGCAAATGCACAGACGGCTGGGGTCAATCACCTGCTTTCAAATGTGAATAATACAAATTAAAAGTTATCTTGGCAATCTTTCGAGCAGCTTGTTGGTTTTTGTCAACAGTCTCGGTAGCCCCTTGTTTGTTTTTGATATTTCCTGGCTGCCTTGAGCCACAGGCTAAACTGCTCACTTGATTGTCTGAACTTGTTGACATTTGTCCATAAGGGGAAAGCAGCGAACCATGATGGCAGGTGCACAGCAAAAATCGGTGAGACCCAGAAGCTCCCAGGGTTCATTGCAGACATCTTACAGAGTAAGACAAGAAACTGAGACAAAGAGAAATGGTATCATGAAAGACAATGTGTGGCTAGAGGCAGCAGTCTCAAAGGAAGGAGAAAATCTAAAGTAAGCTGACTTAAGGAGTACACTCTTGCAGACGCATTGTTTCTCAGTTGATTGTTTCCTCTATAAAAAGTAAAAAGTTCTCTCTGGTCTTTGTGTTAGGCTCACTTAAAATTAGTCTTTGTTTACAGTACAGTCCAATACAGCCCCCACAGTGAAGCATGGCGGTGGCAGAATCATGCTGTGGGGGTGTTTTTCAGCTGCAGGGGCAGGACGACTGGTTACAATCGAGGGAAAGATGAATGCGGCCAAGTACAGGGATATCCTGGACAAAAACCTTCTCCAGAGTGCTAAGGACCTCAGACTGGGCCGAAGGTTTACCTTCCAACAAGACAATGACCCTAAGCACACAGCTAAAATAACGAAGGAGTGGCTTCACAACAACTCTGTGACTGTTCTTGAATGGCCCAGCCAGAGCCCTGACTTAAACCCAATTGAGCATCTCTGGAGAGACCTAAAAATGGCTGTCCACCAACATTTACCATCCAACCTGACAGAACTGGAGAGGATCTGCAAGGAGGAATGGCAGAGGATCCCCAAATCCAGGTGTGAAAAACTTGTTGCATCTTTCCCAAGAAGACTCATGGCTGTATTAGCTCAAAAGGGTGCTTCTACTAAATACTGAGCAAAGGGTCTGAATACTTAGGACCATGTGATATTTCAGTTTTTCTTTTTTAATAAATCTGCAACAATTTCAAAAATTCTTTTTTTTCTGTCAATATGGGGTGCTGTGTGTACATTAATGAGGGAAAAAATTAATTTAAATGATTTTAGCAAATGGCTGCAATATAACAAAGAGTGAAAAATTGAAGGGGGTCTGAATACTTTCCATACCCACTGTATGCCACCTCTACCAAATCAAGGATTTTGGGTACAGTCAAGGTTAGACAGACTTCACCAACCCATGGGGGAAATTTGCTTGCAGTACCACCATAAAACATCCATCCATCCATTATCCAACCCGCTATATCTTAATTACAGGGTCTCCACAAATATAAAAAGATACCCAAAAGACAGAAGATGAAATCCATTGTTGCAATCACCACACACCAGCACACCATGATAACACAGAGCACATCAGAGTACCTACAGTCACTAGAATTCAAAATGTTTATGACGCTAAGTTCTCAATATTAGAAAAATCCAGACAAGCACAAGCCATTCAGCCTATCAAAGTTTGCCAGTCCTATCCACTTAATTCTTCTAACAAAATATCAAGTCTTGTTTTGAAGGTCCCTAAACTCCTATTGTCCATCACACTTGGATCTCTGTGTGAAGAATAATTTCCTAATGTTCCACAGGTTTCCATCTGTGTCCCCATATTCTTGATGAACACATTTTAAAATACAAGTCTCGATCCACTGTACCAATTCCCTTCATAATTTTAAACACTTCAATCATGTCACCTCTTAATCTTCTTTTGCTTAAACTGTAAAGGCTCAGCTCTTTTAATCTTTCCTCATAATTCAACCCCTGTAGCTCTGGAATCAGCCTAGTCGCTCTTCTCTGGACCTTTTCTAGTGCTGCTATGTCCTTTTTGTAGCCTGGAGACCAAAACTGCACACAGTACTCAAGATGAGGCCTCACCAGTGCATTATAAAGGATGAGCATAACCTCCTTGGACTTGTACTCCACAGATCGTGCTATATAACCTAACATTCTGTTAGCCTTCTTAATGGCTTCTGAACACTGTTTGGGAAGTTGATAACTTTGAGTCCACTATGACTCCTAAGTCCTTCTCCAAAGTTTTACTTTCAAGTGTTGTTTATTTAAATCTAACATTTTTATTTCTTCATGTTATACTTACATTTACTTATATTAAATTTCATGTGACACAAATCTACTCCAGCAAGTATTCTTTTCAAATTCCATTGCAATGATTCAATTGACTGTAGATTATTCATCATTCCACTATTTTTTATTTATGTTGCTAATATAATTTAACTCTATATATATAAATATAATTCCCGTCCTGATTGGTATGCCCAGAGATGTCAGGAACCAGCAAGGGAGCAATTCATTCCACACCATTGTAAGTGACAGTGTCCGTCCTGTAGGGTCACGTCTTTATACCTGCAGGACTGCATGAGAGTTGGAGTCCAGACGTGCTGACCTGCAGGGTTCCCTGTTGAGGGCACTGACCTAGGTGAGGGGGACCTCCTTCGTTTTATTGTAGCCTGGAAATGCTTTCAACCGGCCACATAACATCACTGTAAGTACTCTCGAGTTTGCCTTAAAAGGAGCCCAATTCCATAGCTGTTGGAATCAGAGTCAGGAGGAAGTGGGCAACACTCAGCTGGAGGACAGAAGAAGGAAGGATTCATTGGTTTAATGTGTTTATAATTGTATTTGTGGAGAGTTATTGGAAGAAGAGGTACTTCAAAACAGAATAAAAATTCTTTATTCTATTCAATCAACTTGTGGTGCTTCACTGTGGCAAGTGCATTGAGAAGGGTGGAGACTGACATTATCAGTTTTGTTAAGGTTTGTTCCATTTTTTCTTAAATCCCATTTTCTAACTTTAACTTGACTCCCCTTTTTGTATACACACACACATATATATGTATTATTTACTGTACATATAAAAAGAGCAGATTCCCTGTGAAGGACTCTACTTTTAACATGACCTAATTCTGATACTGTTCCTCATACCACAAGTGTTTAAAGGTGCAGCCTCCCACCTCAAGCACCTTCAGTCTATGGTTGGATTCCTGTCTTTGACACTCTCTGTGTGGTGTCTGCACATTGACCTACATCTTACTGATTTTCTCAATTAACTCTGGCTTTCTGTGCAGGTTAGGTTTATAGTTGACTATAAGCATGACAGTTTGGAAAGACAAGAAAAGATGGATGTATTTTGCTGCTTTTTATGGTGTTTTTTATTCCATATCCATAGCATTCAAGTACAGTAATTTGATGTCATGTTTTCCAACCCGCTTAATTCAATTCAAAGTGGAGAGAGCCAGGGCCCATTCTGGCAGCACAGAATGAAAGACAGGAAACAGTTCTGTATTAAGTGCCAGTCCATCCCAGGGCCCATTCATGTCTAAACTCACAAAAGGATCAGTTTGGAATAATCAGCCTTCATCTGCACATCTTTAAACATGTGCCCTGTGTCTTTAGGGATAATCAGAGTATTGGAGGAGAATCCACGCAGACACAGAATGTGCAAAGTCTACACGGGCAACATGTGAGTGCCAGATCCCTCAGGTGGCAGTGCTACCAAGTGAGGCGCCATTAGATTAATAGAATTAAATGGTAAGCAGTTATTGAACATTCAAAGACATGGTTATATAAAAGCTAGTCTTCCATGCTACTAAGCATTTCCTTCTATCTATAAAGAAAGAAAGAAAGAAAGATAGATAGATAGATAGATAGATAGATAGATAGATAGATAGATAGATAGATAGATAGATAGATAGAACTTAATTCACTTCCTCGAGCAGCAATACAGAGTATAAAATCATATTACTATAAAATAGTGGAAAAGAAGTCCCAACTATTATATAATTGCAAAACCCAAGATTACACACACAATTTAGCCGTTGTATTATTACCTTGGCACCTTTACATTTACACGGTAGAAATACTGGCACTATCATATTATCTATGCTATAGCTGACTATGATAAGATGTGCATTAAGGACTTCACTATAAATGTATGTCACAACACACATACAAAATGCTGCCTATAGAGTTTGTATACATTTTTATTTTTAAAGTAAATGCAGTAGACACTGTGAGAGGAGCTGAGATGTAATCAGAAGGGCTAGTAGTCAGTGAATGAGAGAATATAAAGAAGTACATGAGGGCAAAGCAAATATCATCACTGTTGGTTGCAGCAAGATGTCAAGATAATCACCAGAACAGCAGACAGAACTCGAGTGCAACTAGACTAAACACAATAGGTCAAGTTATGGATGCTGTGAGTGCCAAGGTCTAATGACACACAATACTGCTTGAAAAAGGGAGGCCTGAGCAGAAAAGCAGGATATCGAACTAGAAATTCAAATGATACATTAAACATCACCTCCTACTCTTTGTTCTTTCTTCTTTCTGCTCTGGTCTTTCTTCTTGCTGTAAGTTACATTTTTGCCACCTCTAGATCTCCCACTGCTGGGGTCAAAATAGACATTAGAACTCCGCTCCCCAGCAGCACCAGGCATTCCTGCCATTCTGACCCCCAGATTTCTGTTAAAGGTTTAAGTAGTCGACTGCATAACTGACCACCATAATAGGGAGCAGGGAGACGTGTCTGTGCTAATAATGCCCCCTGTTGGCCCTAACATCTTGTGGGCCTTCAGGAACATAACCAGTCAAGAGCAATGACATCCATTAATACCCCAGGAGTTACCATTTGTAGTCCTCTGAGCACAATATTGGGGCTTAGTGTCTCCTACTGTGCCAGCTGCCTGAGCACCCAAGGGCTCAAATGTCCTCAGGCTCCTGCCAATCTCCTATTACAAAAAATGGAGACTGCAGCAAAAGCATGTAAAATTTCCTGTTTAAAAGAAAATTGTACCTTTTTTTGTCATTCTTGAACTATATTTTATTATTATCAATATTTTATTATTATCAATATTTTGTAGGGAAAAAATTCTGCCGTCATTTAAACTCTTAAAGTATGAGGATATTTTTAACACTAGTATTACCAAAGCCTACGAAAAAACTCATAAGTCCAGCCCACCTTAAATCCTTTCGCACTTCTCAGTCATCGTCTTTTTATTCGTAAATGTGCCGATAAAGACAAGCAGCAAGGAGCCTGCTATTCCATCCTGCCACTGCCGCAGATCGGCCACAAAGTTCTCCCCATTCCAGCCTTCATTATCTGGGAGTGAAGTGCTGGAGTTTTACAATGGAAATAATAGACTGCTGTTTGGAACACATGCATTTCATATGTGTTCAGTTTCTACAATAATCTGTGTAAACACATCGTTAAAACAGAAATGTTTCTCATATTTTAGTATTTTTAGGATCATGCATGATGCTGCCACCACCATGCTCCATGATGGAGAATAAAGTGTAGTGCTCAAAAATGGTGTTTACTTTGAAAGCTACAAAACTCACTTTTGGTCAAATCAGACCACAGAGTCTTCTGCCAGCTGGCTTAAGAGTGTCCCTTGTTTCTTCTAGCAAACTCTAGCCGAGATGTCTTGTATGTTTTCTTTAAGAGTGGCTTTCTCTTTGCCTCTCTCCCATAAAGCTATGACTGGTGAAGCACCTGGGCATCACCCTCAGTCTCTCCAATCTCACCCACTGCTCCAAGCAGATTTACAGCTGTGGCATACTCTTTCCATTTTGTTGGATATGTTCTTGTCTCCATCACCTGATTTGTGCTTCTCAATCACTTTTTCATTGTCTTCATTGTGCAGGTCTGACCACTAAACTGACTTACCAGAAGTTGGACCTTCCACATGCAGGCGCTTTCCAATGGCAACTCCTTGACTACTGAGAGGTGATCTCCATGTAACTAATCATGTGACTTCAAAAACCAACTGGCTGCACCAGTGATCATTGAGATGTGTCATATATATATATATGAATATTAATTAAAGGATTTATTGTGTGTTTTAGATTTTAATTAACGTAGACCACTTTACAGAAATCTGCATTCACATTACATTCTGTTAATATTAAATTCACTGACATTCAATGCTGTATAACAGTAAAATGTGAAAATTTCCAAGTGGGTGAATAATTTTTATAGGCACTGTATCTCCATCGGGAGAAAAAGGGCCACCAATTGTATTCACAAACCTAAAAAAAAAAAGCTACCTGAGGGTGAAAGACGGAGGAATTGACGAAAACAAGGTCACAAATATTAATCGTATCCGTTGCATACACAAGGTCCTCACATCTGCTTTGTTGGATTGCACAATGGTAGAGCTAAGATTTATTTATAAAATAACTTAACATTTTTAAGGAAATTTATTCCAAGTTTTGGTTGTGAAGGTCTAAACTTGCTCCGGCATGACAAACATCTCTACACAAGATGGAGGCCCACTGCATGCTCCCAGTTTCTCAGTCGGCTCTCCTTTCTGGGCTCCCAGTACACAAGCACAGGTCCTCACTTCCCATGGAGTGTAGAAAGCAACTGTGCCAACCAGTTGATGTGGTTTTGGGACTTCTACAGTTGGTTTGGTCCATCATAGCCAAGCTCCAGGCACACACCAACACTCGCACAATGCTAACTTAAGAGAATTTAACCTGATGTCTTACACTTTATTTGCATCTTTTTAACTCTGTAAGGTGCCTTCAAATGGCACTGACAGTGACAGATCCAGCCATCCATTTTTGAACCTTCCAAATCTAATCCAGGGTCCTGGCTGTCAAAGCCCATCCTGGCAGCGTCAGGTGCAAGGCAGGATATGACTGTGGAATGGGTGCCACTCTGTCACAGGGCATACTTGTGCACACATATCTTTGTGATGTAAGAACAAACTCACACAAACACTGAGAAAACATACACTCACCAGATGGGCAATGAGCAGACCACTTGAACCCAGAGCTGCTGGACCTTTGCAATGAATTGTGCCTCCATACTGTAAACAGAGAGAAGACTACCTGGGGGGTTTGATGAGTCTTTATGACAACTGCCTGTGGAGACAAAGCCGCATTAAACCACACAGTCATTTTGGTGCCCTGCCACCCTGAATTGGATAAGCAGATATGAAATTGGATGGATGTTACAGAAGACCTACAGATGACAAGAAGGTGCTTTAGTGGGACCTTGTTGCACTTTGTGCCATCCTTGGGCTTCTTCAACCAATTTGGACTTACTGAAAGTAGAATGTACTTTGCAAATTTAGCTTTATACACGTAAAGTGTAACATTTCTAGACAAGGAATAACCTCTGACCATCAAGTGCATTTTTGGTAAGCTTGATGATCACACCACAAATCCACATAAAGTCATGGAGGCTGAAGTAGGCCGAAAGAAAGGTGATGCTTTAAATTGGGGGCCACTCTGTTACAGAAAACACACATGTACACACATCTTTGGAATGTAAGAGAAAACTCACACAAACATGGAGAAAACATACAAACACTACTGTACATAGACAGTGAGCAGGTCATTTGAAACCAGAGTTCTCTCAAAAGGAGAGAAGACTAACTGAGGGGCCGGACAAGTCTTTAAGACAACTGTCTGTGGAGAGACAGACACATTAAACCACACAGCCATTTTAGTGGAGCTGGCATGCAGGCAGATATTTTTGGACTGCAATTTATTTTATTTTTAGTTGTAAACAAAGCTGGAGAATTTTATGGTTAAAAATATAAGTTGCAACACTCAGCACAGCCATTTAATGAAGGCTGGGGACAGTGCTGGTGCTGGTGCAGTGTCCCCTTTGGCACATCTTACCAGTTTGGATTTCAGCATTTGTGTCCCCGTTTAGAGTTTTTTCCTTCCTTCTTCCACCAAATGCTGCTGGAATGGGGACCTGCTTTTTATGATCCGATCCTGAGCTGGATAAGTAGGTTTGAAAATTGAAGAACAATTAAGAATTGGATAAACATCTCAACGTTATTCTTTTGATCCTCCTGGGCAGTTTGACAACTGTTAAAAGTAACCCTTTAAAAGAAACCATGTCCGTCTGAAAGAAACAAATATTTTTCACTTAATCATGTTATCTCAACTTCTGTTGATGCAGTCCTTTTATACAGTATGAGCAGTTTTTAGAAGTTATGCTCCAGCCAGGGTTATAGCACTGCCTGAGGCTTATTTTTGGTGTATTTAATATTTTTGTCATTTTTTATTATGCTTCCATTAATTATTTTCATTTTTCCATTTTATTTTAAATTATATTTTTCCTTAATTTCTTTAATTGTTGAATTTATAACTATTGCATTTCTGTGTTATGCAGTGTTCCACTATGTCTTTTATATTTTGTGGGTGGGGCCTCAAGGGGTGGGGCCATCCTGATGTTGCTGCTGAAGGACCGCCCACAGCCATTATCTGTCAAATCTGAGAGCAAATTCTTCAGTGGTTTCATTTATCTGTTAGTATTCATTTTCAGGTTTATTGGAATTTTTTTCTGCTGTTCTTGGTTTTCAAAATGTGGGTGTTTTATTGGGACTTGTTCACCTAGGATTCCACTACGATTTTTTTGCTATTTTGTTCTTATTAAGATTGTTTTGAATATTTGTTCTCGATTATAAAGATTCTGAACTGGACATGTCCTTTCTAGTCAGACATTCTACGGTTCCTTTTCATAGAATGGCATCTTTTTTGTATTTTATACATTTTTGAATTTTATGAGAGTTTGTTTGCACTTTGGAAGTCAGATCCTTATTTTGGGCCTAGCAGGCTGAATCCTTCCTGTAGAGTCAGGTGGTCAGACTGCTTGCAGTGAGACCAATTCTATGCTGGTTAGGAAGGCCTGGCCTGGTTTGTGGAACCTTTAGGAGGAGTTACAGCATCTTTGCTATAGGAGGGTAGTCAAATCGTAACATGTATATTCTGATCACCAAAGAAATCTTAAATAAAAACATTACGATGTTCAACTTATGAAGCCAAGTGTGACCTCAGAAACAAGGGGAGCCATCGAAGCACAAGAACTTGAAACAGACATAAGATGTACTTATGTAGGCCCCATTCACATAATAAACACAATGGACAAAACACTTGGCCACATTAGGACAAACACCCCTCAGAAAAGCATTTCGTCTCACCAGCAAAGGTTTTCCTCATGCTAAATAGCACTGTAAGTGGACACTGGGTACCAGGCTTCAAGTATGGATGTCATTTAACAATAACCTGTAACTACGAATTGTATGTCAAGACAAAATTAATTCTAAACAATAGAGAGGAGGTGCCAGCCAATGGAATTGCTTCAAAGATACATTTACAACCATTTCTGTGCAAGCAAGAACTGATGATCAAATGAGCCACACAGGTTATTAATAATTTATCAGTTGCATCCAAAATAATAATGAGGACTTTTAAAAACAATTACAATGAACTAAGGATGTATTATCATTAAGTGCTGAAAAAAATGTGCTACTTTAATTGCCCCCAAAAACTAACAGGATTGAGTATTAAATTAAGAACTGAGACTATAAAAGGCACCACTGGAAATGAATTCAGAGTTGATAGATAGATAGATAGATAGATAGATAGATAGATAGATAGATAGATAGATAGATAGATAGATAGATAGATAGATAGATAGATAGATAGATAGATAGATTCCTAAAAGGCACAACATATATTGACTGAGAAGTGCCCATTTTTCGTTTGCAGCCATCCCTGCCGCTTCGTGTCACGTCTCTGTCGCTGAGCGCCCTATCATATGAGGAGGCAAGCCAGACAGTTCATATTATTCTGCTCAGGTATTCCCAGACTATTTTCACATAAAAAGCTTCACTGCTTACCCCCCGCCCCCGGTTGACGTCATGAGAAAATGAAAAATGCTCTCCAATCACTCCGATCAATAAAGCGATGCAGCCATCGGGTTCCGCGTTATTTCAGCTCCAGTAACCTTAATGAGAAGCTTCTTGGAGACAGCATGAGATCGTAAACTGGACAATTACAGGTCTACTTTTAAAAAACGGAATGACTGCGGTTTCCTACTTTTTAAACTGCCATAATGGAACGATTGCAAAACTGCAGCGAGTATGAAGCACTCGCCAGATGTGGCAAATAAAGCCATGTTAACACTGAAACAGCAGCCGAATGAAGAATCAGCTCACGTGCTCGGCGCAGGAGCTCCGAATGTTCGCTGATATTTCATTTGTCTGAAACCCGCTGTTTGTGAAATGCGTGCGTTGCTCCTCCGCGCTCAGCCCCTAGGGAGCTGCAATATGCTTCCCATTCCACGTGAACAAACCACATGTGAGCCACAAACACCTCAATTTTGCATTTATTTATTATTTATTTATTTATTTCCTTGTAGAAAATATACATCATATGACACTTTGCAAATTACAAAATATATAGAACACCATTACTGGTCAGTACAGAACTGTACAATTATGCAAAACTGCTTTGGCAGTTGAATAAAGGAATAAAGTGCTTTGTGAAAGCAGCATTTGGAATACATTCTCGCGACACGAGTGACTTATGATTCCACAGAACGACCTTGTTCACAGTAAATGCATTTCGAACCTTCTGATTCCTTGGTTCTAACAAAGAAATAAAGTGCTAATGCGTTACATCTCTTCATGACACACACTTGTTTTGAATCAAGCAGGCACGACCATATGTCAGAAGCAGAGTGTCTCTGTGCAAACGTTACAGGTCACTATCACTGAGTCTACACATCACTCGGAGACCTGGAGCGACAGGACGTGTTCATCTGATAGCAGCCGCAAAAGAGGACAAAAATGGACCTTTGGATCTCTTGGTTCCGATAGGCATAAATGATTGGGTTGATCATGGAGTTGTAGGTGGCAGGCAAAAGGGTGGCGTAAGTGTAGACCGACGGATACGCGTGGTCGCCAACTAAACAGTAGATGGCAAAAGGTAGCCAGCTGGCCCCAAACGTCCCGAGGATGATTGCTAAAGTGGAGACTCCTTTCTTGGTGGCCACGTACTGCGATGTGGTGAAGAAGTGCTGCTGGAGGGCGATTTGATGGGCGTGCCGACACACGATTTTGCAGATTTTGAAATACAGGTTCAGCATCACCATAAATATTACAAAGAAGGAGACAGCCAACAGAGTCACGTTACTTCTGGTTAAGGGTTTCACGATGCTGCACGACGACGGCTCATCCAGACAGTTCCATCCTAGAATAGGCAAAAGCCCAAGGCCTATAGAGACCCCCCAGGTCACCACAAGCATCAAGTAGATGCACAGGACTGTCCTCTCCGAAAAGTAAGTCAAGGCATTATAGAGTGAAAGGTAGCGATCAACAGTGATGGCTAGCAAGCTGCTAATGGATGCCGTAAAGGAGGCCACCAAGAAGCCCACAGTGATAAGGCTGATCGTTTCGGAGGGAATCACGTACTGGAACACAAAGTTCAATATTAATCCCATTCCTGCCAGGAGATCAGCCGTGGCGAGGCTCCCGATGAGAACGAACATGGGTGTCCTTAAAGTCGGAGAGTAAAAGATGATGGCCACTACAATGGCGTTTTCGCAGGCGATGATAGTCCCTGATATGCACAACATGATGTCCCAGGGGTTGATGGTGAAATTGAAAAGTTCAGAAGAAAACTCCAAAGTTGCATTGTCATCCGTGTCATCGATCCACACGGCTGGGAGCGCCGTTTCATTTACAGAGAAACTTTCATTCATTTCTCCGAAATCAAAGTAACCTGAAGAGAGTGACAAAAATAAAAGAAATATTAGCTGAATGGCTTTAGTGTTTAGTTCTTGATTTTGCATCACACGCCAACTTAAAGGGAATTACAGTGATCGCAGAAAGAAAGGAAAACAGGCGACAGGCATTAAAAATCACAAGAAAATAATATGCAATTAGTGTAGCGTTAATTTTAGACAACACCGGTCACCGATAGATAGATAGATAGATAGATAGATAGATAGATAGATAGATAGATAGATAGATAGATTTGTTCAAATTTTTCCCTTCCAGGCAGGTCAGTTTTGACTTGATCAGACGTTAATTAGTGTTGGTGTTGAGCATGCTTTGTAATAATGGGTCGTCCCGTGGATAATTTCTCCATCTTCTTGCGATCATTTATTGGACAAAATTTTCAGACAGTGTACGGATAGGCATTCTCGTCTACATGTTTATCACTTTTAAAACTGCGCACAAACGCAATTCTAACTTTTCATAGCTTGTCAAACACATAGCCTATAAGTAAACACATTTACACATATGACTATAATGTTTATTTATTATAAGTGCCTTTATGAACGTAGTATTAGCAAAACAATCGACTTAAGTCTTTCAGAATATAACGTTGCATGCAGTTGTCTATGAGCTTGCGAAGGGTTCACAGAAAACACCGTATCGGCTGTGCAGTTCTCTCCGTGGTGCTGAAATCATGTGCCTATCTAACTGCATCGTGAAGTATCGGGCATATGTGGTGCTCTCCATGGTGCTGAAATCATGTGCGTTTTAAATGGCATCGCGAAGTGCTACACGACCCTGTTTATATACAAGATAGTTTACCTGAGAATTATAAAGGTAAACGTGTATCGCAAGAAAAATGTGTTTTATATAATTCTAATATGAAGGCACAGCAACTCTGCTAATGAATCAGTTAATTTATTAACAGTTCTTACCCGAAACTATAGTTGGAAATAAAGACTGTCATATACCGGGGTGTCCTTCAGTCTTCTTCGGACAAATTGCGTTGTTCTTTCGCCGATGCTCGAACGAAGGCAATCTCTCTGGTACATAAATGTGCCTAGAGCAGTCAGATTCCGGCGGCTCCGCATGAGAGAGTGTGGATTACTGAGGAGGGGGCTCGGCGCGCGGAGGGAGTGATGACAGACTGGAGAGCTACTGAGGCTAGCGGGGCTGCGCGGCTCGTTAATAAAGCTTAATGACGTCAAAGGCGATGCTCGCTCAAGTGCTATAGGAAGCGCTCTCTAGTCACATGGCTCCGAAAATCACTAGAATATACTTGTAGAAAATTGTGTTTGATGTTAAAAACAGTACTCCTCAACATCTATTACAGAAATAAAAAAATAATAGTCAAAATAAAGCAGTGATCTATAACATCTTCTTTCATCCTTCTGCGTCCCACTTTTCCAGAACGTTGAGCTATTTTGTTTTAGTAAAATATGCGCATTTGTTTTCCACTCAAACACACCCAAACATACACACACTAGGGATTAAACTCATTAGTGAACATACACGTGAATGCTACACTAGAATTTTCTGACACACCTGCACAGCACGTGTATATTGAAGGCTTATCACAAAGGTCTTTATAATCATCTCGGAACAAATGTTGCGTACAGATGATAAACGCTCCTAACAAGTATGCTTATTTAATTATTTTATTGATGTGAGTATGTGACAAACACCCATGCACTGCGGATGGGTCAGAAAACAAAGCTGCATGGCTACATATACATATATTAATGTGCAGGCACTGTGGAAGGGTGTTGCCTTAGACTCATATGGGGCCAAGAAAGGAGCAGTCATGACTGGAGTAATGTTACACCTCTGATTATTTATCACAAGGCCTGGATGTAAACAAACCTAAAATTAAGTGTGTATGTCATTGAGTCTCTTTAAAGATAGCAGATTGTGGGAAGCTAGTCAGATGTTCTGTTTACCACCAAAGATACTTCTCTCAGGGTTTGTTCCTGCCTTACACCTAATGCTTGCTGGGATAGGTTTCAGCTTCCTTTGAACCCTGCACTGGATGACTGACTTTGAAAAGTGCATGGATGGATGGATGGACGGATGGATAATTTTCTCAATTCACAACTATGTTGAATGTTCTCATCCCTTCCTCTGCCACTTCCTGCACCCACTTTCATCTGGCCTTAACCTAACTGACCCCAAGAGGCACAGTCTCATGATGATTTATGCCCTGAGGTATGCAATGCACATCTTCCAGAGCCAACAAGTCTAAATTACTTTACAACCAACCTGCTTATTACAGGATGCATATTGCATTTTCCTAGTTAACATTTATCAAAAATATTACAGTTAAAGTAACCCTTCAGCAGTTTCCAAAAACAAGCACATGTTTGGTCCTTGTCTGTGAGTTCTGAGCATCATTGAGATAACATTCTACAGTAGTATGTAATGTATGAAATTGATTTTATGTATTCAGCCATGTTTTTAATTAACATTTCTTCTTAAAGTTACATGTAAGAGAATATTGCATTTGTATAAAACATTTCCAACACTAGATTTAATAATATTAAATTCATACATGTTAAAAGTGTTTGCTTAGTATAGAATTTCACTGATGAACATATTTGGGTTGTGTGTCCTTTTTTAGGTGACATGGTGGTGCAGTGGTTAGTGCTAATATATCTCAGACACAAAATCCTATGCCCATTACTGCTTGTGTGGAGTTTCTACATTTTCCCTCTGCATGTCTGCATTGGCTTTTCTCCAGCTCTTCCAGTTTTATTTCATGTACCAAAAGCATGTCTTGTGCTAGTTGTGGGTTGGTTCCTGCCTTGTGCCCGAGGCGGCCAGAACCAACCTCAAACTCCAATAACAAAGAGTTGTAGGAATCTGAAACAAACTCTGGAAACATGTAGTTGAAGCAGAAAACCTCAACTTACCTTTAAGAAGAATCTGGATGAGATATTAGGACAGCTTAGCTATTAACTAAACAAACAGGGCTGATGCACTAAATGGTCTCTTCTGGTTTGTCAAATACCTTGGGTTTCTATGTCCAATAACCTGAATGTAATAAAGTAAGTACTGATAATGGATAATGCAGTCACTTCTGGACCAAAGGATCAAAGTTAAGAAGTCAATAGGCCTTGTCGCTTGCTGGCTGAACTATGATGTTTATTTGAAGATAAGTGTCAGCCTTCACAGATCAGATGGACAACAGTCTCTTCTTGGTCTGCACTGGTCAGGTATCAAGTGTTACCAGAGTGAACTGATGTAAACAACACCACCCTAATGAAAAGGACAATGAAACAAAATGGCTATCGAGATGCATAAAACATGCAGCATACAGGTGGTCATTGGCCTGAAAAAGGATCTTCTTAAATGAATGATTATGTATAAGTTAATGGCTTGCTATAGGATTCAGTTCTTCTTCCTTTTAAAAACCTTTGTCTTAATTATTTACAACTGATAAATAATAGCATTTTTATTAGAAAAATATGTAGGCTGTCAGGATCCTGATGAGGGTGCGAAAGCATAACCACATCACTCCTATCTTGAAAACCCTTCACTGGCTCCCTGTACCACTTAGAATTGAGTACAAGGTTTCCCTCCTTACCCATCAGTGCATTTATGGATCTGCTCCCCTGTATTTACAGGAACTCCTTATCCCTCATACTTCCTCACGCACCCTCCGCTCTGTGCATACCAACACTCTTCAAGTTCCCAGAACTAAACTTAGCAGTATGGGTGATAGAGCCTTTTCTTCGGTGGCGCCGAGGCTGTGGAATTCCTTCCCCGACTACTTGAGAGCCCCACAGTCGATCGATGCCTTCAAACGAAACCTAAAAACGTATCTTTTTAGAAAGGCTTTTTGTTAAATTATTTCTATAGATTTTTTTGTTTGTTAATTTTATTCTTATTTTGTAGCACTTTGAGATTGTTAAATATAAAGCGCGATATAAATAAAATCTATTATTATTTATTTATTATTAGGCTTTTTGCATGTATGGAAGACTGAAATGGTGTTTGGATTGCAGTATATAAGTTATATATCTCTGTGTCTCTGCTTAATCCAGATCAGGTTCACGAGGGGCTAATGCCTGTGTCAGCAGAATCAAGATCAGAATTGCAGCAGGCCTCAGCCTGGTCCAAGGTGAAGGAATTTATTCAGATATTTATCACTTCAATAGTAGACTATAAGGAACACATGTAGAGAAACTATTTTAGCAGGATTAAAGCAGTTCAAATTATTGAAATATCTGTCAGGATAATAAGCAGCAGGGAGACATCCTGGTAGCGTTGCTGCCTCAAAACCCCAGAGAACCAAGTTCAGTTAGCAGCCTGCTTGCTGCCTATGTTCAGTCTGCGTGTTATCCCTATACCAGTCTGAATAATCTCTGAGCACTAAGGTTTCTCAGAAGGAACCTAATATGAATAAATGAGTGTTGGTGTGTGTATGAGGGCACCTTGAAATGGATGGCACCCTATATATGGCTGACACCCACTGTAACTGAAGAAATGTCTATATGGATTATTTTTGTGTGGCAGCACAATGCACTCACTATAAAGTTAGCAGAAAGGTAAGGTCCAAGCCAGTGGCATTGGCATATGACAGGAATAAAACACAGATGGGACTCCAGTCCAACACAGGGCACAGTCACACTGT
Organism: Polypterus senegalus; assembly: GCF_016835505.1. Taxonomy (NCBI): domain Eukaryota; kingdom Metazoa; phylum Chordata; class Cladistia; order Polypteriformes; family Polypteridae; genus Polypterus; species Polypterus senegalus. The sequence goes on along the minus strand of NC_053156.1, from coordinate 128,082,334 downwards.
GGGAATTAAGAATTGTCAGGTCATCTAACAGGCAGGTCCAGGAGTAACTGCAGAATATATGAATAAATACAAGAAGAAACACAAGGTCCACATGGACACACACAGGGCTAGGAAGGGACCTCAAGTCCTCAGAGCTTAACTTCTGTTCAGTCCAGAATCATGTAAAGATTAGAAGCAAGTCATTTTGGACATCACATTGTAAGTACAGAGAAGCACAGTAGCACGCTTGCTAGCGCTGCTGCCTCACGGACCTCTGGTTTCAGATCTGGGTTCTGTGTGGACTTTGTTCTCTCTTTGTCTTGGTGGTTTTGCCTTTGGGTACTTCAGCTTAGCTCTCACATTCCCAAAGACATGCTTGTCTGGTAGGCAAATACTACTTTGTAAATTAGCTCTATTCCAGATCAGGCTGTTGCTCCTGATGACTTTGAATTGCACTGAGCAGGCTGGAGAATATAATATAATATAATCTATGTAAATAACATCACAAGTTTTTATGTATTGTCTGCTACTTTGTTCATCAATCATGAAAAAACAGCTGAACATAAATTTTCTCTATGTGTGACTGTTGGTCCAACTTAAAATATTACAAAGTAGCTATATGTGGTGTATCGGGGAGCAGAGTTGTGGAGGGAGCCAACCCAAAAACCCGTTCCCATCAGGCAGCAGAAGTGCATTGGGGCTGATAGGAGGACACTGTTATCAACACCTACAAAGTTTTACTCTAGTCAAAGTAGGATCTCATCAGCAAATGCAGGGGCAGCGTTTTCTGCTCAACTAATTACTAATTTGGTAAACAATTCTATTGTCTTGATGGATTACAGCTTTTGTCTCATTGTGGGTTGTGTTTAGCCAAGTTGAATTTTCAAAAGACAGTTTTTCACCTCGACTCTTTTCTGAGAAATACATGGGTCCTGAAGGGATGGGGAGGGGGGTTGATGGGGGTACAAGTATGGCCAAACCCCTAAGGAACAATGCTCCTTTCTTTCAACCCTTTTCAACCCTTTCAACTCCAATAAATGCCCTCAGAGAAACTGTCTACGAAAGGAAAGTCAGCTGTTTAGTTCACCACTACTTATTATTTTGTGATGGCATACTTTAAGCATGTTTAGTAGATGGAATGGTTGGATATTAAATCTAACCAATGATAAAGGTGTTCATGCTGCTCCACAAGGACAAGTGGCGGCCTGCTCCACGTTGGTCAAGCAGCTATGCAATGTAGGAATATTGTTACACTGTATACATGTGACAGTAACTCTGAAATGAACTGATGACACTACATTTTTCAAGGAGCAAAACCATACAGTTTTTAAAAAGCCAACACTATTTTACACTTGACTGTTGTTACTAGGTGTGATACTGATCAGCCATGTTGAAACAGAATGAAATGCAACTTTTTACTGTATGCCGAGTCTCTGTTTAGAATAAATTAGAAAGAGAATGACTGAGGATGGCATTAGGAACTTTTATTTTTCTTGACGATAGACATTCATTCAACTCCAGTTTATGATGATGCACTTATAATTTTATGTTTTAATGACAATACAGCGTTGTGTTTTGTAGCAATTTTAAATCAATGTTGAATGAATAAACTTTGATTAGTCTTTTTAACATTCTGGTGATGTCTCCAGTAATACTACCAGCTATGTATGTGAACCCCAATCCCCTTAAATGTAGTAGGTGTCTTTTAGAGGTCAATGCATTTCAATGAATCAATAACCCATTCATGTTATTAATGTGGGATTAAACATCTATTTGTGAAATCATGGTGAACCAAGAAATTCAAAAAAATAGCATTCAGGACTCCAACCCAGCAAGGAGTTGCAGCAATTATGGCATCCAATCATTCGCAATGAGAAGAAATTCTTGATTCACAAGAGTAGAGAAATCACTGGAGAGGTGATGGATGGGCAATGACAAATGGGTCGGCCTTTAAAAACACATGAACATCCATCCATCCATCCATTTTCCAACCCGCTGAATCCGAACACAGGGTCACATGAACATTTGCTTTCTTATCTTAATTCATTATGCAGATATTAGCTGTGTGTGGTCTTTTGGAGAAAAAACAACCCGAAGACTCCATAGCAGTTTTATTATATTTGTGATCTTGGAGAGGCATCAGCTGACTCTTAAGGATGACCGAGGGCTGAGGATGTGGACCCACCTGTGCTTGCTGCCCCACTGGCTTTTATATGAAGAGACTGGTGATACCATATCTTAGCTGTATCACTGACATATGAGTCCTGTTAAAATACCTCCAGACAGCCAGACCAGGTTTTTAGTGAAAACTTCAAGCCTTGTCCTCTGTTGCTGTAGGAGTTTCACTTGCATGTTGTTGAGCCGTGGCGTTTGCTTTATTACGACGTTGTGTCTCTTCATCTGTGTCATTAGCTCAACTTGTTGCTCAGCGGCATTTTCAACGCACGAGTCTTTTGTAGTGAGAAGTGAGGTGCATGCTAGCAGTGCAAAAATTTTAAAGTGCATGCATGCGCCATCTAGTGGCTGTGGCTGTGGTGAGCGTACCGGAGCAGACTGCTGCATACGCACACATACAGGTCTTTCATTTATGTGTCTAATATCAAGGCAATGCCACATACTTCAGCTAGTTTAATATAATATAATATAATATAATATAATATAATATAATATAATATAATATAATATAAATGAAGATGTTCCTTTATGATATAATACAAATAATTTCAAAATAAGATGCCATTATTAAAGCTCATGTTACAAAGGCAGTTTAATTCCTCTAGAAGCGCAGTACAAATCATTTGTTAGAATCAGAACTTCTTGTTTGTGGTTGTGATTGATTGTTTTCAGCCTGGTCTCTCCATGATTTGCTGAGCAGAAGAGAGGCACAGATTCATTAAGACTGCAGATAATTAATGCCATCAGTTCTTTACACTGTTACTCAGGCTGCAAGTGTTAAAGACCATCCCATTAAATGGTGTGTTTATTATGTAGTAAATACCATTTTGTAAGACCATTTTGTTGTTTTTGTTTATGCCACATAAGTGAACATTGTCTCCCAGCAGCCATTAGCCATCACTGTGTCAGCCGTCATAAATCATCACAAATTAGGATGTCAATTGAACAATAAAAAGCCTTGATACATATGCTAGAGGAAGTTGGTCTAATCTAATTTCTGTAACTCGTTCATATTATATCTCATGTATATTATCTGTACTCACAAAATTATTCATTTTGTTTTTTTTTCTTTAAACGGCAATCTTTTTCTGCTGGGATGTTCTGTGACTAAAGTGCAACACGGCACTTATTATTCCACCATGTTATTCTAAAGTACATCTATTAGCTTACAGCAGATGATATTTTTTTATGACTAGAGCAATGAAAGAGATGAGGCACAATGACACCAAGCTGTTCTCAACCAATTTAGCCACGGTGACAGTATGGAGAGAGGTCATGTTTACAGTCTGAATTGTCTCCCGCAGAATGCTCTCAAAATTCATGGCTGATGTCACTCTCTATTTAGATGAAGTCTGAACCTTGTTTGTTCTACTGACTAGATGCACAGAGGTGAATTCTTGAAGGGAAAGTGAGCAACTGTGTTTTCCCACTAGCAGAGAACAAAACTTTGCAATGAAATATAAAAATATCTGCAAACATGTCTCATATGCAAAAAATAAAAAGTTATAATTTCCTTGTCTTTCTGTGGTATGAACGCTGGCCATCAGAATTCAATACTGACTTCTGAACATGTGAATGCTTTGCTGGATGCTCTGCAGGTGCTGTGTTTGATTGGACACGTTGAATTCCATAGCAGCTACTCTGGTCTACTCTCTGTCCACCTCACTTCTCTCCATACTGTAGACAGCTGCCCTTGTTTTGAAAAGCTGAACTGGTTATAAGGTAGGAGAGCAGCATATGAAATAGTGCAACAGGCCTAGAATATGACTTCCGATCAGAATAGAAACTGAGATCCTGAGTTCTATGTTTACACTATAGAGTTTTCTGGGATATTTTTTTGAAGACTCCCGTAGAGTGCTTGTGACAATGCACCCTACAGGCATACATTAAAAGGGAACGTGAAACTGTTGCATAAGAATGAATATTTTTCTTGACATAATTTTGATCTTTTTTGAATAATTTACATTGCATGGTGACAAATTAGCACTGTTTCATTTAATCAATAGTTGGCCTCATTATAATCTACATTGTATGTATACATCCTCCATGGGTTTCCTTCAGTTGCTCCAGTTTCCTATTCATGGCCCAGCATGAATGAGGAATTGTGCTTTGTGAGCAACCAAGGTCAACACATGGTTGGTCTCTCCCTAACATTCTGTGCTGCTGGCATGAATGTGTGATGGCTGTCTAGCTCACACTTATAGGTAATCTAACCTAAATACAGTTAAAATATCCGACTACACCAGACAGTTGTATTAAGAGTCTGGGAACTCTTGAAATGTAAAGATAATAGTGCACAGGTTTCTCTAAATTAGGTAGTGAGTGAACACACAATGAAAAACATGGCAGCAGTTTCAACAAAAACAACAGTAACTTGCATTACACAAGACAATATAAAATCCACCAAGTAAATAAAAGTAGACATGAATCTTAAAGTATCAGGAGCGAAAACCTTTTAAAATGAGAGCACACATTCTAAACGTCTGTTAAAACAGTGGAGGATATAACCTTTGGTTGTGTGGAGTCCAAGTTGCATGCTGTGTTACCACAACGATTAATCTTCCAACTATCCTACTAAAACACTCTGTTCGCCGAATGCTAGTTTTCCCAAAAGAAGTCTTGCTAACTTCAAAAATCCCTGTTGGCGTCTCTCCCTCATGGAGTAAGTATTCTCTTTCACTTTTGGGAACCTTGCATTGCTACAATGACTTAGGCACGCTTTGCTTCTTGCTCATTGGCTTTGCTCGGCTCTCTCAAGAATCTTCCCTCTCTCGTTGGTCCTACAATGGTGTGTCTTTGGTAAAACGCTCTCTTCCCTCCTGGAGGTAGGTATCACGGTCTATGTGCCTCGTGTCTTGAAAGCCCCATACCCTCATCTGCCTGTGAGTTCCCGCGCTCCATGTGAGTGATTTTGGCAGTGTACTCAGTGAACTGTCTCTGTCTCTCTCCACACCATTTATCCTTTCACACCATCCTCTGGACTTGCTCTGTCCCTTCTGCTCACACTCTCTTTCATTGCACCCTCTGAATGCCACCCATTGCCCAGAAGTATATAACTGCTTCAGTGTCTGCCTAGATAACATGACGATTGATTAAACAATGGTACATACCAATTTCCTTTGCTTAACAACAGTGTAAACACATTTTCATTGGTTAAACAATAGTATTGTTGCCAGCTATCAAGAAGTACACATACCACTGTATGCTGATTAGAAACCAATGTCCCCAGAACACATTAATTTTCAATGGAGGCAGGCAGTTCTGTATCACAATATGGTATGTTGATGAGATACCAATCAAAGGAGTCTGATCTTCAAAGCATGTGGGTCTTTTGCAAGACAGGTAAATATTTACGTCCTGTAGACATGCCGTCAACAATAACCTGTAACAGAATTATTCAGGAAATTTGCCTTTTCGGTTATCATCTAAGTCTCAAACAAAGGGTGCCTTCTGCCACTTCATCTATTGGATTTTACATTTATTATTTATGTGTTTTTTGCCTAAGAGAAAAAGAAAACCACTCAGTGTACAAAAATGTACCCCTCTGCCACATGTCTACTGGGAAAACAGGTTCAAAAATGGATGGAGGAGCCATGTTACCACCTGAAGTATAACAGGAATTTAACTCAGCAGGAGACCAAAGAGTGAATGCAGCCTGTTAAATAAAGAAGCCACTGTGAAAACATAAGGCAAATGCAGGCAAATGTCTGAAAGATGCAAATCCGCACGTATAGCTCTGTACAGCTCTCAAGTGTACTAGAGTATGTGGGCTCAAAAAACATTTTGGTATTAATTTTAATATGTCCACTGAGAGTCCAGCCAAGTTTCAAATGGAAGACTACACTCAGTAAATTTGTGAAACTGTACATTAAAATTCAAAATTCAATGAGAACTTTAACATCAGCTTTTAAAAACTTGCATTATAGTTCACTACAACTCAGACAAATTCCATTTTTCTTCAATGGTGATGGCAGAATTAAAAAAAATTCTGCTAGAAGACAATTCAAGTTTCACCAACTAATAATTATGTTCTTTTGGTTTAGTGACTTATTTTTTTTATTCCTTTTAGGTCTCTGTAGTCTGATTCCCAGTTTGCCTTTTGTCTGTTGTTTAACCTCCACCAACTGAAATATATAATCAATCGAATCTATGGATTGATCTCTTGGAAGGTCAGGGCACTCTGTTCAAAGCCATTTGTCAAAAGGGCAGAAATGGCAATTAAACACAGAATGGCCAGCCTCCTGTCATCACCAACAAGGACAAAACCTCTTTGTGGCTGTGGAATGTAAAAGCATATAAAGGCATGGCCCTGTTCACGTGTAATGCCTGCAAGGTGTTGAATTTGAAGGCCAGGGTGGGATGGAAACAGCGAAATAAGAAAGCCTGGGGCTGGTACAGATATGAGAGTTAGATATGGAAACAGTACTTTATGTACATCCATCACCACTTTTAATGCAGAAATCTAAAAGTACAAGATACAAGTCGAGATGAGTCAAACTGCAGCCTGCAATACCAATGACGTAGGTCAGGTAATGCCCACAATGTCAGTCACAAAACTCTCTTTGAGTCCAATAACCCTCCATGAATCCTGATCTTAACCATAGTGTAACGGGGCGTGCGATGGGCGTTTTGTGACTGACATTGAGGACGTTTCATGATGATGAGCGTTACATGTTTGACCTCATAGGTACTGTGGTACCATTACAATCTGTTGCTTGAGTCAGATCCGACCAAGTCACACAGTCCAGTTCTTAACCGCCCTCTGCCGGATATATCCGGCATCGTAGCGTTATTGCTGACGCCTTACTGCCGGAATTATCCGGCACATTTGCTTATGGTTATGTGAATGCCTGGCGCGTAGTATAACTAACGGTTTGGTGTGGGTATTACTACTACATTGTATTAACCATAACCATTCTTTACTTTGTGATTTGGAAGTGAAAGTTGTGAATATGGCGAAACATAAACTGACTTCAAGTGAGGTTTTGCAGGCGATTTTGGACAATAATTCTGATCACGATTTTAGCAGTTCTGAAGAAGATTTTAGTGACAATGATGATCAGCAACGTACGCTGCATGATACTGTGAATGATGACGCATCGGATGATAGCGATGAGTGGGTGTATCCGCAGCATCTCAACTGGACTGCTGCCCGTGGTGAACTACCATTTCTGTATCCGTTTGAGGCAACGTGTGGGTTTACTGTTGATGTAAACAATTACACTGCTAAGCAGTTTTATGAGCTGTTTGTGTCACCTGACTTGATCGGACATTTTGTTCATCGAACAAATCTGTATGCAGCACAGTTTATTGAGAAAAATCCCAATTTACCTCCACATTCCCGTTGTTCATGCTTGGGTAGACACTGATGAAAACGAAATGAAAAAATTCATTGGGATTTTGATGTTGATGGGAATAATCAGAAAACCAGATATTGAGATGTACTGGTCTACAGATCCCATGTATGAAACACCTATTTTTGCAACTATCATGAAACGTAACCGATTCTCTTTGCTGCTGAAATTCTTTCATTTGAATGACAACAGCAATGAGCCAGATAAGAAAGATCCAAACTGTGACCACTTGTTCAAGTTACGTCCTTTGATTGACCATTTATTTGAAACATTTCAGTTGCCCTACGTACCACGCCTGTCAGTTGCAGTTGATGAAAGTTTATTGTTGTGGAAGAGCCGCTTACAGTTTCAACAGTATCTACCATTGAAAAGGGCACGGTTTGGTATCAAGATGTTTTGCTTACCTGAGAATTCAGGTTACATTTATAGATTTCGTGTATACGCTGGCAAAGAGGATCCTATGAGTAGTATTTCAGCAGTGTTGCCAGACGAATGTAAGGACTTTGGACTTTCAGAGAAAATTGTTGTGTACCTTGCCCTACCACTATTGGACAATGGGTACACCATTTGGATGGATAACTGGTACTCCAGTTGTAGGCTGTTCCATTACTTTCATCATCGTAAAACTACAGCATACGGCACAATTTGTTCTAACAGGGTCCCTCCAGAAGTTTGCAATTCAGCGCCAGCACCGGGTCAGCACATTGCATACCGCAGTGGCCCATTGCTGGGCCTGAAATTTCGAGACAAGAAAGATGTTCACATGCTAACAACTCAGCACAATGAGTCTGTGCAGGAGGCTCCCCGCAGAAGAGGACGCCCATCACCTACTGATGTCCGTTACAAGCCACAATGCATCATTGAATATAACAGGAACATGGGTGCTGTTGACAAGCAGGACCAAGTATTGGAACCCTATTCAGCTGCAAGAAAAACTATGAAGTGGTATAAAAAGTTATCAGTTCATCTGCTCCAAATGGCAATGCTGAATGCTCACATTCTATACCAGAGAAATGGAGGCACAAAAACATTTCTGCAGTTTGAACATGACGTCATTGCAGACTTCATGTTCTCTGGTGAGGAACAACATGCAGATAGAGTAGAAGCAGTGGTGAGGCTCACAGAATGTCACTTTCCGGACAAACTTGAACCAACAACAACTTGGACCAAGCCACAGGCACGCTGTCGTGTATGTTCAAAGAAGGGTCGACGTAGAGACGTCAAGACCTTCTGCTCAAAGTGTCCCAGCAATCCAGGACTTTGTGCAGTTCCCTACTTTGGCCTGTGGCACAGCAAACTCAAGTACTGGGAATGAAACTATGATTGACCGAACTACTTCGATAGTTTTTGACTGTTCCGTTTTGTAGTAGACACTAAATCCAGAAGCCTGAGAAA